>NW_009951793.1:424936-426181 GCF_000747805.2 Chaetura pelagica | reverse complement strand
TGGGGGGGAGGGATGCTCCCCGGGGGTCTGGGGTGGGTGTTTCTTTGGGAAGATGCGCCCAGAGGTTGGGGGGTGTGGGGAATACTCCGAGGCGAAGACTATCCCAGGGGTCAGGGGAGGTTGCTCCCAGAGAGGGGGATGCTCCACACACGCTGTTCCCCAGGCCTGCTGCCAGCTGCACCCCAAACTGGCTCATCCTGCTTGGGAGGCTTCAGGAGGGTTGTCCTTGCCCTGCTCCCCCCCCAGAGTCTCTGCCCAGGGGCAAGTTCTTGGCCTCAGCCCCCCCTCTTTTCCTTCCCAATGAGCTGGTGCTGCCCTGCTCTTGCCCCAGCCTCCCCTCGCTCATCCCGTGGCCACGCTGAGGCCTCCAGCAGGGCAAGGGCAGCAGGACTTCAGCTCACGGCCAGATCCTGCCTTTCAGCAGGGAGTTGAATCCCGTCTGATCCCGTTGCAGTTGTGGATGGGATGTGTCACAAAGCAAAGAGTGGAGCCAACTGCTGCGAACCCAGCAGCCCTTCCCCGTGCGGGTCGTAGAGAAAGGGGGCAGCCAGAGCCACCCCCTGTGCCCATCACTGTGACACTGGGCTGTTGGCACTAGGGACATGGATCCTTGTTTCTGACTGTGTAGCATCCATGCAACGTGTGCCTGGTGCTTTGAGACCTGGCCCAGGCACAAGCCAGTGGAACTAAAGGCTCTGTGGTGACACGTGGGATGGGGTCCATCCTAGGGCTCACATGTGTGTTGTTTTATCTGGGCTGATGTGGGCTCAGCAGGCACAGGGACCTCAGCAGAATTTGCAGGGTACTGCTGGGACAATAGTTTGGGCACATGAGAGCTACTGGAGTGGAGCTGTCTGGTTTCTCTGTGGGCTTTGCTTCAGATATTCCATCTTTTCTGGGGCATGTGTTATCCCCTGAGGTTTGCCAGGAGCCAGATGCACCTGCAAGGAGCCTCCTGTGAGTCCTCAACTTCCTCATCTCCCTGTTTGGTTTCCTGTTGCCCTCTCTGCTCTTCCCTGGAGCATGGAGCTGGGTCAGGCAGAACCCCATGAGATCCCTCTCCTCACCTTTGCTCTTTTGCTCCTTTCACTGCAGCCAGGTGGGTGCAGTAGTGGCAGGCCAGCAGCAGAAAATCCAGAGTCACTAAGGTTACAGGCTGAGAAATGAGACAAGGAGGGAGCATCACTGTAATAATGGATGGAGAGATGAAGAGGGGATAGAAAGACAGGGAAAGGCAAGTAAATA
>NW_009951793.1:421682-423825 GCF_000747805.2 Chaetura pelagica | reverse complement strand
GGCGGCCGGCCCGGGGGCGGGGGGGTGGGGGGGGATGCTCAGCTGAGCCTGGAGCCCGATGCAGCCAGAAGGAGGAACAGAACCATCCCAAAGACCCCCTGCAGCCCCAAACAAACAGATTCCTGCAAGCAGGGTCCCACAGCCAGGCTAGGAAATGCATATGCAGACAACAGATGTGCTCACTCAGAAATAAAGTGGGGGAAACAAGCCCCTGCTCATGCACACCTCTGTGTGCATAAGGATCAGGCGGCGCGTGATGGGACAGTGCCTGGCACTTCACTTCCAACCTTGGGGAGCATCAGGCCTTCAGCTGCTTTCCAATCACACACTCCCCCTTCTTTGGCGGGCGGGGGGGGGCTATGTCACCTGTGAGCTGCCCTGGCTCCTCTTCCAGGGTTTCTGGTGATAGCAGGAGGTTTGGGGTGGGGGAGGGTGAAGATCACAAGGGCTGGAGCAGGCTCTTGCACACACCTGGGGAGCCAGAAGTGATGCTGGGCCAAGGCTTTGCACGCATACATACTGATGAGGAAGATTAGCATCATGTACCAAAAATGTTCCCTTTCTCACTGCTGGGGACCTGAGGATCCCAAGGATAGTCTGCAGGGGAGAAGCAGCATCCTGTGGCTCAGTGAGCCCTGCCAGCTCAAGAAATAGGGCAGGGTGTCACAGAGGGGCTGGACTTCAGCTGCCCTGGCTCCAGCCTGCTGTAACATGTGGCCTGGGTCAGCTTGCTGACAGCCACAGCCCAGCCAGCTGAGCCCTGGGGTCTCACCTTGACTGCCCATGCTCCCCTCCATAAGTTGCCTTTGCCACCCATGTTTATGAGCAGATACCCCAAGACTTGACAACAGGAGGCTTGTACCTCTTCATCCCATGCAGCTCCATCAGGATTTATCTATAACAGGATTTATCAACGTGCCAAAAAAAACTGATTAAGCCCTTTGATTCTTAATTTTGGTGGCACAGTGACAAGGCTTCCCATGGAGGAATGTAGAGGGTGGGGGCAGCCATGGGATTGCATTTTGCCCTCCGCTGTTTTGGTGGGTATGGGCAAGCACCATCATGGTGTTCACATGGGGACATCTCCCATCACCTCCTCCTAACCCCTCAAGGCATCACTCATGCTTTCCTTGTGTCCATCAGCCCGGCTGGGCTTTTTTTCTCCTGTTTTTGAGGGGTTCCCCCCTGCACTCCACACGTGCTCGTGTCTGTATGCTCAGGGGCCTCTTGGCATGCGGAGCGGTGGGGTCCAGGTGCTCCTTTCCCTTGCTTTTAATTACTGCTGCAAATGGAAATGGTTTGGGAGCAGTTTTGGAGGGGGGAGGGGCTGTGCTGGGGTGCAGATGCCCTCCTTGTCCCCATCGTCTCTTGCAGGGGAGCTGAGGAAGAGGGGGGACAGCCCAACGGGCCCTACAAGGGACCCGGCCTCGGCAGGGCTGTAACAACCTGTTTGCTTCCCAGCCTGCAAGTGGCTCTGCAGGCCCGGCTGTGCCAATGTGGCT
Organism: Chaetura pelagica; assembly: GCF_000747805.2. Classification (NCBI taxonomy): domain Eukaryota; kingdom Metazoa; phylum Chordata; class Aves; order Apodiformes; family Apodidae; genus Chaetura; species Chaetura pelagica. The sequence goes on along the minus strand of NW_009951793.1, from coordinate 422,323 downwards.
GGTGACCCATCTGCTGGCAGGAAACCCACAGTAAGGACATGGAAACAGGAGTGAGCCAGCTGCCTCCTTCCTGCCTCCCTCTTCACCAGGTCAGGGATGGAGAGCCCCAAATTGTGACAGCCCTGAACGAGATCTGGGGGGACAAGAATGTACAGCTCCCCAGTTCAGGCAGTCCCTCTTGGAGTTTAATGACCCCCGAGCTCCTGTCTGGGTCCAAAAGGGTCCAAGAAAGTAGGAGGCTCCAAAAAACCCATGCGCAGCAGGTGTGCCACCCTGGTGCAGTGAGCATCCTGTGGCAGCGGCCATGGAGGAGCTATGGGCAGGCTGGAAGGGTCTGTGTGTCCCGGGAAGGGAACAGGGCTGCTGTGTGCACACATCCAGCTCAGCATGATGATCCATGATGGGACTATCAACCCATGGGCATGGTCTTGTGGTCCTGCCCACCCTGTTGCAGCAGCTAAGGTGGGCACTTGCATGCCAGTGGCCGAGGGGGAGTGGTGGGATCCAGATTTGCTGGTGCATTAGTAAATGAGGCTCTGATCTCCTTACATAAAGTGAATTTGCCAGCCAAGGGCTACAGCCCCAAAGAGCACTTGCCAACGTGGCTGCTCCAGCCCCCCGCCTCCTCCTCCCCCCCACCC
>NW_009951793.1:409282-421527 GCF_000747805.2 Chaetura pelagica | reverse complement strand
TGAACAGCCGGGGAGAAGGCGCTTCCCCCCCTCTCCCCTCCCCAAAGGTCACTGGCAGATAACAGCTGCACTGCTAGCATTAATAATTGTGCCAATGATTTGATTTGGGAGAAGGATGCTCGAGTGACAGCTCGGAGACGTGGAGGATGGTCAGGGGATGCGGCTCAGCTCAGTACCAGGAAGCATCACCCAGCACATCCTGGCTGCGAGGAGGTGGGATGAGGAGGTCCAGTCTCCTGTCCAGCCATAGTCTGGCAGCAGCGATGGAGATGGTGTCTGTTGGGATGCTCCTGGGATGATGGGGTGGCTCCCAAACTCTGCTGGATGAGGGTAGTGGCTGCATCTCTTGCCATGAGGAACATGGGTCCAGTGGCGGTTTGGCCAGTCCTGTGGGTCTGGCTGCTGGTGCCCTGGCTGCTGGGCTGGAGGAGCCAGAAAGAGCTGGGGAGAGGGATGGAGCCGGAAAAATTTAGGAGAAGGGAAGGAATTGAGCAAAAGAGGAGAGACAGTGTGTGTGTGTGTGGAGGGGAGCATCAAGAGGAGATGCTCCAAAGCCAGAGAAATTAAAAAGCCATAGGAAGAAAAGTTAGAAAAGGAAGAAAATAGCAGCAGGGAGAAAAGCAGGAGGAAGGGAGGGGGAAAAAAAAGCACTCAGTCACTACTGAATAATGTAGGGCAGGCTACTGGGGGCTAGTAAGAGTGACAAAAGCTCCCAGCCTTTTCTTTTTTTGTCATTAACAGATGGAGCCGTGCATGAAAGCAGGGACGTAGGCTCCAAACCTGCAGCTCGAGCAATCAAAGCGCGCGGCAGACGGGAGCGCCAGCCTCCGCTGCAGCCCCCAGCCCAAAGGGATGAGAAAAGCTCTCGGAGCCCACGGGATGCAGACACAGAGGCGAAGGCAACCCCATCCCACCTGCACTGCCCCTGCCAACACTGCCAGCTCCGCTTGGATATGAGCGCGGGCAGCCCCGGGGTGGGAATTATCCTTTCCACTGGCCTTTCCTTCCAACTACCCATCCCTTCCCTGCTTCTCAGCCAGCTGCACTGATGGGTCCCCAAGACCCCTTCCCAAAAGAACTGACTAAAGCCCCCTCCTCATCAGCTAATCCCTTCCTGTTTTACAGAGACCAAAGGTCAGGTGAACTTTGCCAGGGGTGCTTTTCCCTTCACAGAGAAGTTTTCGCTGTCTTTGAGAGCATTCCCTGTGCTGTCGAAGCAAGCTGGCAGAGAGAGCTGGCGTTTGGTTAGGGCTGGCAGGTGTCCCCTGCACAACCTCCCTTTTCTTGCTGGGTTTTGAATCTCCACATTGTTTTTCCTCACGAAACCTGTGGGTTTATCCCAGCAGATCCTGTTGGAAGCTTTTCCGGATGCCGGAGCGTCACAGCCTCCCTCTTATTTGCAGCCTGAGTGTGTTCCTGCCCAGTGGGGGCCGTTTGTGCTCATGCCAACATTATCTTCTCACTCTCCCTTTCCCTGCTACACTCTCCCTGCTGTTCCCATCCTCCAAAGTTGCATCCTGCCCAGTCAAACCTGGCTTTCCTCTGGCCCTCCCCTCCCCTCTGTTCTTTGTGATGGATAGCAAAGATCCAAGGTTACATCAGCGGGCATCCCCCCTCTTCATCTTTGTGTGCATAGTCATCAGGTCCTGTCCATCCTGGAAAAATGGGATGTAGGGAAGAAGAAAAAGCTGGAAGCCACTACCACACATGAGTGTGGTGACCTCCTCCAGGCCAGTTCCAAGGCCAAGGGGGGCTATCCAGATCAGCAGGATCAAGCATTACCCCTTGTCCCACCAGCACAAGCCATGCAAATGTCCAGGGTTAAAGCAGACATGCAGTCCCCTCTTGGTGCTGGAGCTGCTGTTGTAGCCCCTGCTTTGGCCAAAGGTCTGGCAGAGGGTAAAGCAGGGACCACCACAGCAGCTCCGGCACCTTCAGGAATGTCTGGCAAGTTGGAAAAGGTGGTCACCATCTTTCCAAACCTATGACAGAGAGCCTAACACCCCAAGGATGTGGGGAAGGTAAGAGAGCAGTTACGGAGTAACCTCAGGAGCATGGCAAAGGGCCACCTTCTCCCTTCCAGCCTGGCTTTCTTCTAGCCAGGATGGCGTCTTCAAATGAGGTGGGATCTGGGATCTTCACAGGGTGTAGTAGTGATTGGGAGTATCCTAACCAGGCACCAGGTTTTGGATCAGACAAGGGAAGAATTTTGGTCTGGGTTGTAACCCTGATGGGACAAGATGTGCTTGATATCTTCAAGTGATGGGTCATGTCTTGAGGACCAGAGAACCTACCACTAGCCTCACTTCTCTGTGGCATCCCGATGGCCCAGGAGAGGCTTCCTGATGCTTACAGAGAGCTACCTGACCAACCTGGCACGTGTGCAGGCACCCCTGCGTGCTGACTGAGCTGAGCTAAGAGGATTACAGCCCCATTTTGTGATATTGATGTGCTGGCTGTGGTGAAGCAGCCTCACATGAGTGGGGAAGGGGAGCTCCAAGCTCCTTCCCATGTTATCCTCTACTTGTGAGAGGCTGCCTGTGATGATCTGACCACCTGTGTGTCCCACCCTGTCTCTGAAGCAGGAGAAAGTCATTAAGAGCAGCCAAGCTTCGTTTCACAGTAATGAACTCAATGGGGGCTCTGACATGGGAGGTACAAAGTCAACTGGAGGCTCTTGGAGAAGACCCTGCTGTGGGTGTGTTGTTGTGATCCCATTGCTTCCCATGGTGGTGCAGACTGGGCATGTCCTTATTTAACCTCCTATGCTGACACCATGCTGAATTTTCCCTTTCCTCCCTCCGTTCTTCCTCCATTGCTTCTGTCACTGAGTGCAGCAGGAGCTGCCAGCCCGCACCAATGGCTCGGTGCCCACTGCCCCGGCACTCGCCCGCGATGCTCTCCACACCAAGATGGAGCAGCTGGAGGAGCAGCTCCTCTCCAAGATCCTGACCCTGCAGAAGGAGCGCCAGGCTGCCAGCACAGACCACAGCCAGCAGCAGCACAACATTGAGAAGGAGCTGAACTCCCTCCAGAACCGGGTGATGGAGCTGGAGCATGGTGAGTCCTGCCCGATGGGGATGGTGGTGGCACACAGGGGGTCCTCAGACAAGCCACCCTCACCTTAACGATGGGTGCTGACCCTTCTTTTTCCTCCCCATCCTTGGCACACAGGACCACCAGGCTACAGCCCTCCCGATGCCTTCAAGGTGACCATCCCAGTGCAGAACAACTACATGTATGCCCGCATGAAGAAGAGCCTGCCGGAGCTCTATGCCTTCACCATCTGCATGTGGCTGAAGTCCAAGGCCACCACAGGACTTGGCACCCCTTTCTCCTACTCTGTCCCAAGCCAAGCTAATGAGATCGTGCTCCTGGAGTGGGGAACCAACCCCCTGGAGCTGCTCATCAATGATAAGGTCAGCCCTGCCACAGGTTTGATGAGGTGAAACCCCCTGCCCACATCTCGCCTACTGCAGTCCCCCTGGGAAATTAGGCTCCTGGGGGAACCCATGTGGGGGAGTAGGGGGGAAGGGACCAGGGGGGAGAGGCAGGAGGATGAGGATAATGTGGAGGATGGCTCACTGGGGAGGGTTTTGAGAGGGAGAAGCAGCACATCCAGATGTCCATAGAACTGGCAAAGCCACTGCTATGGGGGTGAACTTCTTGTTCTGCAAGGGGCTGGGGCATTGCTGGGGTCCTTCAGCAGTCCCACAAAGCACCAGGCTCTTACTCTTCATGCAAAGGTTGCCCAGCTGCCACTGAGCCTGAAGGACAAGGCCTGGCACCACGTCTGTGTGGCATGGACCACCCGGGATGGCAAGTGGTCGGCGTACCAGGACGGCGAGCAGCGGGGCGCTGGGGAGAACCTGGCCTCCTGGCATGCCATCAAGCCCCAGGGCATCATCATCCTGGGCCAGGAGCAGGTAGGTGTTGGCCTGCAGCTGAGGGCTGCTGGTCTGCATCACTCTGGCAAGAAGCCAGCCAGGAGAACAGCACCCAAATGGGGCGAGGGCAGGGGCAGGAGCGCTCAGCATGATGTGTTGGCAGCTTGGGTGGGGGGCTCTCCTGCCTGCTCCAACCTCCCGGTGGGCCACATGCAGTCATAGTCTTCTTTTTCCTCTCCCCATCCCTCTGTCTTTCATTCACTCCCCACCTTGTCTTCTTCCATCTCCTCCATGTGTCCATCCCATCTTTGCTATCGGGCATCTCATTCTGCTTCTCCCTCTCCCCCTTGCCCTTTTTGCCCACTGGGTGCCTGTTCCTTCCGCTGTCCCCATCTCTGTCCCATCATCTCTTCCCTTCCTTCCCAGGACACGCTGGGCGGCCGCTTTGACGCCACACAGGCCTTCGTGGGGGAGCTGGCACAGTTCAGCGTGTGGGACCACATGCTGGCACCAGTGGAGATCCTGAGCTTGGCCAACTGCACCTCCCACCTCCAAGGCAACGTGATCCAATGGGATGACCAGGCAGTGGAAGTCTTCGGGGGTGCCAGCAAGGGGGGCTTCACTGCCTGCGAGGAAGGGAGGAAGGCGTGAGTGGCCCCCGCCCCCTCCCCAGTGCCAAGGAGCCCAGCAGCAGCCCCGAAGCAGGGAGCCCCTCACTCCCCTCCCAGACCAGGGAGCCTCGCTGCCGCACTGGGGTGATGCTCAGTCCCCCAGTGCTGGTGTTCTGGGAGGGAAGGGGAGGCCTGGCAGCCTCCCTCTTGCCCCCACCCCAGCAGTGTGGCCTGTCCCCATCCCCAGCACGTCTGCCCCTGGGTCTCATTTTACCCTTCTTCTGTTTTGGGAGGACCTCACTATGCCTGTTGGTGTCTCTGGTATGGAGAGGGTCCTTGCCTTGTTGGCCCCAACAGGGAGCAGGAAGGAGACTCCATCCCCCCCAGACATGGTCTGGCCTGGGTGGGATGCCAGAGTGTGGGCACCCCCCGAGCACATCCCTTTCCTTATTTATTTCTCACATCCTGCTCTCTGGTTTAGTGAGCCTGTACTCCAAATGAGCCCAAAGGCTTGACCAGGAGATGGACCTTCCCCACTGGCCCCATCCCCTCTTCTCCTGCTGCCGTTTTCCCCTACCAGGAAGGATGGGGGAGGGTTGGTGGAGCGCTGCTCCCTGCCTGCCCCCCTCCCCTGCCTCCACTCTCTGTTTGGGCAGGGCTGCCCGAAGCATGTCAGGTTTTCAAGGCAGAGGGAAGTAAGACAGGACTCCCTCAGCCAGGGTCATCAGTCAGTGACCAGGATGAAAGGGGCAAAGCATCTCCCTCCAGCCCACGCTGAGGAGGGAGCACAGCACTGCCAGCAAAGGGAACAAAAACAAGGCAAAAAAAATGAGACAGCAGATGGTGGTGACCAGAGGAGCCCTGGCATCCCTAATCTGGCCTCTTGGGCACTGGATGGGGATACTGCCCTCACTTCCACCTGGGTTCCCTGCTTTGAGCAGCTCCCAGCCAGGGATGGGGCTGCCACCAGCCTTGGAACTAGGCAGGGGTTATGGGGTGGTCTGTATTTTCCCCCTGGAGTGCCTGAGAACATGCTGTTGCCACGCTCTGTGGTCACTGAGGGAGGAATACGTGAGTGTGTGTGTGTGTGTTTGTGTGTGTGTGTCTGGGGGGTGGGGGGGGTATTTCAGGGGTCTCATGGTTGCTCAATGCAGTGTCCAGCTTCCAGTGCTCCCCGCTACCCCAAGTCCCTATTTGTGCTTTTGGCAATGACTGCCCCCCAGCCTGGGGGAGGCGAAGTGGGCAGAGGGGACAGCCCTGTTGCCCAGCATTGCCACCCTGTGGGGTCCCCTGTGGCGGTGGAGTGGCTCAGCCTGCCAGGGGGGACACAGCAGGAGGACAGGACACAGCCCTTGTGCCAAGTGGGAAACACTGTGACCTTTGTGTGCCCCGCCAAGCTGCCCCTTTTCCCTGCTTGCTCACGCGCTTTCCCGAGTGCACATTTGTGGAAGGGGCCCCTGACGCGCGCCTGTGTTGGGATGTTTCTTTTGTAAAGCTGATTGTGGACAATAAACGTGACGTTTTCTGTTTGAGCCTCCCGTGGGGTGCAAGGTCACTGTGGGGACAGAGGGAACTGGCCAGCACAAGGCTGAGGTGTCTTTCCCCAGGGCGCTCCCTGGAGGGAGATGGCCTTACAGAAATACCATTGCAAGCATCTAGGCATCACTGCCCTGGGGGAGAAGGTGTGTGGGCATCTCTTGTCTACCCCACTGTGGAGCAGCATGAGGTACAGGCTGCTGCTTTGGGGTTGGGAGAAGTTCCTCTCTGTGGAGGAGGAACCCCCTTCCTAACAACAGGGAAGCAGAAGTCCACAGGAAATCATGGCCTCTGGGTCAGACTGTGATGGTGAGGAGCTCACGTGGGGTATAAATGTAATTAAGTACTAGTAATAAGTTCCTGAACTTGCTAGGCAAGAGCTGGTTAGCTCTCAAAACAGCTCTTGGAGACACCTATTCTAGAGCAACCTGTGGCCAGGTCTGTATGATGCTATGCCCTTCAGTGGGTCCTGTCCCTCCTAGGAAAGGCAAAACCCCAGCGATATTTGGCGAAAACAGTCCACAAAGCCAGAGGGCTCAGTTTTCCCCCAGGACCCTGTCATTGCTCGTCTGCTTGTGGGGTCTCCTTGCTGAGCCAGAACCATCTCCAAGGCTCCTGCTGCTCTTTCTGGAGGGTATTTAGTGCCATAAAACAAGCTCTGGGGCTCTCACCTTCAGCTCTTCAGCACATCTCCTGAAGGCTAAGGAGGTCTTTTTTGAAGAAAAAAACCCAACAACCTCTGAGTACGTACTTGAGTTGGAGCATAAGCTCAAGAGCTTTGCTGAACTGGAGGCTCACCTTCACTAACAGAAGAGGGCTCAGAAGGTGACCTCTGTGCATGCAAATAACAGCAGAAGTTAGGAAGGATGGCACCTTTTGGAGGAGGAAATTTCCCAAACAATTCCTGGGATCCCAAATTTAGGAGGAGGTTAAATAAAGAAAGGGGGACTGGTCTGGAAGACCCTCCTATTAAAACTGCAGGAGTCCTGCAAGGAGATTTATGAGGCTGCCAGCCAAGGGAGAAGATATGCTGAAGGATGAATAAGGATGGAAACATCCATCCTGGCCACAGGTGTGGGATACTGGCATAAAACCTGTGCTTCCAGAGCACAGAAACCCAGCCCATGCCAAAATCTGTGTGAACTCCCCTTGGAAAAGCAGAAACATAGGGACACCAGGAGATGCTGAGGCAGGGAGTCCAGTGCTGCCCTCCACCTCTCCCCAGGATGATGCTGGCACAATCCCAACCCCAGCCATGTCCCTGGTACACGTGGCTCTACCACTGCTGGGACAGGAGAAATGGGGGGAGCCCAGTGGCACCACTACTGCAGGGTGTCCTCCTCTCCCCCAAGAGGGTGACAACCAGTTGGTCAGACCTGGGGGGTGGGCAGAGACTGCAGGAAAACTTGATATATTTTATCCAGACTTTTTAAAAGTGCATGGCAAATGCTTCTGTATAAGGCTCTTCAGGAAGCAAAAGGCATTATAAAGAGATTAGAAACTGGTGGGGAGACAGAAAGTGATAACCAGGAATAAATATTTGATTTCCATCCTGCCCTGGCTCTTTGCGGGAAGCGGCAGCTGCTTCTCACCAATCTGGGGAGGAGAAGAGCAAGAAGGGACCATTCATTTTTCGTAAGCCGAGCCTTGCAAGAGCTGCAAATCTGCAACAGGGCTTGAGAGGAGGAGGAGACAACAAATCAATGGTGTTGCTGGCTGGAAGGAGCAATTACCATGACTTACACACACTGCATGCTTCTAAATTAACCAGCAGCACTCAGGAGAAGACCTGTGTCTCTCTCTAAGGGCAGCTGGCTGGAAAACAGCGCGTTGTGAATAGAAGAGATGAGGAACAACATCATCACCCTTGGGGGAGGTGGGGGCTCAGAGAAGGAAACTTTTCACAAGGCTGCACAGGTTTTGCAATTGAGGTAGGTGCACTCAGCTGGGATGCTGTGCTGTGTCTGGGTAAATAAGATGGGAGGGGGATAAAAGAGGGGATGAGCTGAGGGCAACCCAAGAGGTGGGCAGAGCAGAGCCGAGCCAGAAGCTACAGCAATTGAGCAGGGGCTGGTGCAAAAGTAGATGGCAGGGGAAGCAGATGGATCTCCTCAATCCCCCCAAGAGGGTGTGAACACGCTTGGAGGGGAGGAAGGGGTCTGCTGTCGCCTTTTCTAATCTGCGGGACTCGCTGCTGCAGGGCTTCCCTTGGGCTGAGGGCTTAGCCTGACTCAAAGAGCCCCTGTCAAAAAGGAGGGTGTGAACAAGAAGACCAAGTCAAACACGGCAATGGGGAACCTAAAGGCCTGACAGCTCTCATTTGTCAGGTTTGAGAAGAAAATGCTGCAATTCCCCAAGCACTCCAGCTCTTGCCTGGCTTTCCAGCAGTGTAGGCTCTGGGGACATGGGCAGTCCTGGGACCTCTGCCTCAGCGTGGGTTTTGGGAAGCTTCTGTGCTCTCTGACACTCACACCACCAGCTTTGGGCTCCAGGGTCACAGCTCCCTGCAGCATTTCAACCTTGCAGTCCCCTCAAACCAGGTCACGCCAGCCTGTGCTTCAACCCCAGGAGGCGACACTTCCGAAGCCCCCATCACACGTGCTGCCCTAGCAATGGGGGGCTGCCTTAATTGCCTCCCCACGCCTCTCTGTCCTGCCGGGAGCCTCCTCTGCTGCCTCCCAGAGCCAGGAAGGCTCATTAAGACTCGCACAGGGAATGTGCTGTGATTCCAGAGCATCTGGCACAGGAATGGCTTCTAGAGCTGCAGCAGCAGACATTACTGGAGGCAGCAGCTAAGGGCACATGTGGGACACTGCCTTGCCCAGATCAAGGGATGCAGCTTGGGTGCTCTCTCCTTCAGAGTAGGGAGCTGATTTGCTTTCAGCAGTCACATATTCCTGCATACCAGCATCACCTTCTGGAAGCTCAAGGCTATGTGGTGGGGCTGATCCCAGTGAAATCTGGCTTCAGCATCCCCTCTGGATATCCTGAGCACTCCTCCAGCCTCTGGAGAGTTGCAACTATTTTAGCCACCTCAGGGCAGCTACAGGGTAGACCTTGGCATGTCCCAAGTCCCCTGCCCAGGTCCTTTGGTGCTGCCCAAGGTGATGTGGAGCAGCGGCACCCAGCTCCTGGGCTGCAGGCAACAGGCCTTTAGCTTCACCTTCATCACAGAGAGGAGAGGGCACAGCAGGGCTTGTGTCTGCAGGGATGATGGGCAAGTCCCAAAATGTGGCCAGAAGCAGCCAAGAAAAGACAGTCTGTGAGTGCCCTGTGCCTGATGAAGAGTCCAGCCTGCCATCCAGTCTCCTATCAGAAGGAGATGGCAAAAAACAAGAGCAGGGCAATATATATATTATATATACATACACCTTGCAGTTGGTGGTTCCATTTGTTTCTCAGCGAAGGAGCACAATACACTCTGATGTCGTGTGGCAAACAGCACTTCTTTGTTTTCATGCATTTCATCACGGCTGCCAAGAAGGGCTGAAAGAGTTTCCACTTGTGATCAATGGTGAAGAAGAAAGGAACTGCCAGAGCAAAGCAATGATAATAGTTCCTTACAGATCCAGAGGTGTCAATCAGGTGCTCCAGGCTTGCATTCACCCGTGGATGGGCACCTGTTCTCTCTGTATGGAAACTACAGACAAGAGGATGTGAAGCCAGCTGTCTAACTGCCTTCTGCTCTAGCAGCTAAGGGATGCGTCACCTGTGGTGGCCCAACAGGGCAGAGTGTAGAGAGGCATTGTAGAGAGGCAACTCATGGAGCCCCTGAGTTTGAGGGTCCAGAAACCAACTGCCCATGTTTTGCTAAGCCACAGCAGGTGGGAACAGGCCAGTGGGATGCTCTCCTTCCTCAGAATGCACCTCCACCTTGCAGCCACCAGAATCAAAACTCCCCCCCACGGCTTTCCTCTCTTTGGGCCCTCTGCAGTTTTGGCTTCGTCCATTTTGCCTTAGCTTTTCACCTAGGAGTGGCTGATGAATAATCCTCACAACCAGTCCCAGCATTTCCCAAGGGAAACACTCCCTGGGGACACATTGATCAAAACCAAAGCCCGTTTGATTGAACCCAGAATCAGACGTGCGTGTGCCTGCTCCCCTCACACACACACTCTCTCCAGCTCACCCCGACTTGCTGCTTAGTAGCAAAAGTGGGTGAACTACACAGGGATTAGAGCATTAAAAAAGCCACGGCAAGAACACGATGCTTGAAAGCGCCGTGTCCCTGGAGAGATTAGAGTAGCTGTCTGGAGATAAAGTAATGATGATGGAAAGATCTTTTTCCTCGCAGAGGTTCTAGTCCTAATTATCTCTCCTGCAAAAATGTATATACGCCTATCTCTTGGCTTTTATCTGTCTCTTGACAATTATAGCTCTGTGCCCGTCTGGCTGCAAGAGGCTGGTGCTGGCCTCAAGGAGGAAGGGGAAGGAACTGGCACAGGAGGTGGAGCAGCAGCACAAGGAGGGGGACAGGAGGCAGCATTTCTTTGCCATCACCGGCGGCACCGAAGGCAAATGGGAAGACAAACCATCACTTGTCTTGCCCAGCCCAGAGCTGGCTTCCCTGCCTCCACCACCAGCTTTGTCAGGCACATGAGAAGCAGGGGGTCTGATTCACTGTTACATCAGCAGAAGTGGCAACAAGATGTCCTCCCTACAGCTATAAGAGGCTCTAGTGGGGGAAGAGGGCAAGAGAGTGCCCAGCTTGGTCCTCCCCCACTCTTTTCCTTCTCAGACAGCTAGGAAGCAATTCCTCTCAGCAGCCAGCCAGCAAGGAGGACATGTCAAATACAGGCCAGCCAGAAGACCACATGGAAGGTCTGGCCCACAAGCCACCTTGCAAGACAAGGATGGGCTCTGATGGAAACCCAGGCATCGTGCCCAGCAGCCGGGGCTTGGCAAAGGAGAAGTCGTTCCCCTCAGTACTATCCTGCAGCTTGCTGCTTCTTCACCTGTATTAATTACAGACAAATACAATCCTAGACCCCCAGGAAATTGTTTAAGCCTTCGTGTAGAAGCAATTGGTATTTGGGTGGCAGGATGCAGAGACAACAGGTTTCCTAGAAAGCTGAGAGACAAGGAAAACCTCAAAGCAAGCAGATGTTATGAAGCCATGGAGGGCAGCAGGGGGACAATGAGTTCAGTGGGGATCATGGAATCACAGAATGGTTTGGCTTGGAAAGGACCTTAAAGAGCATCTAGTTCCAGCCCCCCTGCATGGGCAGGGACACTTATCACAGACCAGGTTGCTCCAAGCCCCATTCAAGCTGGCCTTGAACATTTCCAGGGAGGGGGCTTCTGCAGTTTCTCTGAGCAGCCTGTTCAAGTGTCTCACCACCCTCACAGTCAATAATTTATTCCTAATGTCTAACCTAAATCTACTCTCTCCCAGTTTAAAACAATTACCCTTTATTCTATCACTACACGCCCTTGTAAAAGGCCCCTCCCCAGCTTTCCTGTAGCCCCTTCAGGTACTGGAAGGGCCACTATAAGGGGTCCCCAGAGCCTTCTCTTCTCTGGGCTAAAAATCCCCAAATCTCTCAGCCTGTCCTCATAGCAGAGGTGCTCCAGCCCTTTGATCATCTTTGTGGTCCTCCTCTGGACTTGCTCCAAGAGCTCCATGTCCTTTTGCTGAGGGCTCCAGAACTGGACACAGTACTGCAGGTGGGGTCACATGAGAGTGGAGTAGAGGGGGAGAATCACCTCCCTTGACCTGCTGCCCATGCTTCTTTTGATGCAGCTCAGGACATGGCTTTCTGGGCTGCAAGGGCTCATTGCTGGCTCATGTAGAGCTTCCTGCCCACCATCACCCCATCTCCTCAGGGCTGTTCTCAATGCATTCTCCATCCAGCTTTTATTTGTGCTTGGGATTGCCCCAGACCAGTGCAGGACCCTGCACTTGGCCTTGTTGAACTTCATGAGGTTGGCACGGGCCCGCCTCTCAAGCCTGTCAAGCTCCCTCGGGATGGTCTCCCTTCCTCCAGCATGTTGACCTCACCACACAGCTGGGTGTCACCAGCAACCTTCCTGGTGGTGCTCCATCCCCCTCTCCATGGTGCCCACAAAGATGTTCAACAGCACCTGCTTCAGTACTGATCCCTGCGGAGCAGTGCTTGCCTCTGGTCTCTATTTGGACATGGAGCCACTGACTGCAACTCTTCGAGTGCCACCATCCAGCCCGTTCCTCCTCCACTGCGTGGCCCATCCA
>NW_009951793.1:392860-408499 GCF_000747805.2 Chaetura pelagica | reverse complement strand
GCCGGGCTGCCCCCAGACCGCCTCCCTGCCTTGTCTTTCCACCCTCGGTGGCTCCTCCCCGGAGAAACCGCCGCCGGCCCGTAGGGCAGCCCCCGTCTGTGGCCCCGCGCCGGTCACTGGGAGAAGATGGCTATTGAAGGTGCCTCCAGGGTTTGCCCCGCTGCACGGGGCCTGCGCCAACCAGGCGGCGGTTGTGTCCTGTGGAGGGGACGTCTGCCGGTCCCGCGGTCCCCTGTGTGCGAACAGGGTCGGTCAGAGTTGGTCCTTTAGCCGCTAACTCTACAGACTTGGCATGAGAGCTTGGTCTGTGTGGTGTTGTTTTCCCCTCAATATGGGGTCACCCTTGCCTCCTCTGGGTAGGAGAGGAAGGTGCTTCGTTCTGGATGAGAGAACCAGAGGTAAGTCCACAGTGAAATGTTCTGAATCTGCCAGTCGGACTGTGCCGTGGCTCTGCGTTACCCAAGAGGAGCCTGGTTGGTAATTGGGCCCAGAGGCACGGTCCAGCATTTTCCCATATGGTCCTTCCTGGCTGACAGATGCTCAGGGATGTGAAGATCGAGTGCTTAACACCAGACCAAATGTTCCTGTTAAACATTTCCATCCAGACATGCACTGATCTTGTTCCTAAAATACTCTTACCCTTTGCTTGTCATGCAGGGTTTGAAACCCTTGTGGATAATGACATTGTGGAAAAATCCTTTTGGAATTAATCAATAGACAGCTGATGTATTGTTCTCTCCTCCCTTGTCAGAAGCTGTACCCTGACTTGGCTCTTCCCTCAAGCTTCATTGGTGCTTCTGGGAAGTGCTGTGCTCTTGAGGCATCGTTTATGGAAAATGATGTGGTTTTTTAATCTGTTTGCCTTAATGGTCTGTGAGATAACACTCTTAAGTGCGTGGTGTGTGAAGATGGTGCTGAGAAACAGCAAGATGACTGAGATGGGGTGATATTCTCGTAATGATTGTATTTCTCATCTGCTTTAATTCAAAGCTTTCTTTCTCTTCCCCATGTTTGTTTTGTGTTCAAGCAGTGTTCTCTGTGCCCATCAGTTACCCCTCCTGCTGAGGCTGCCCTGCCTGCGTTGACAGAGCTGTGTTCCTCCTGGCTGTCCGTGCCACAGCACCTTGCTGAGCTCCAGGCAGCCCCTCTGCCCCTTCCCGGGGTCACTGTGGAAGGACCATGGCAGACACCGGGGAGGGGAAAAAGGAAGAGGCTGAGTATAAAAGACTTCACACCTTTCCACTGATTAGGGTAAGAAGAGGGATGGAGTAGAGGTTTTCCAGTGTCACCTTCACTTACACTAACCTTTCAAACTAGAATTTCTCCCACTGAGTAGCTGCTGTGAGAACGTGTAGACTAATGGTCCTATAGAGTGATCTAAGTTGTTACCACTGCTTTCTCCCTGTCCTTGACCTCTGTCAGGGAAATTGATGATTTTTAGGGTCCCTTCCAACCCAAACTGTTCTGTGAATAACATCGTTGTTCCACCCATCAGCCAGGGAAGGCCCGGGGCAAAAAGTGATCCATCCAATAGATTAACATTCTGCCTTTGGAGCCTTCTTCTGTGTTCTAGTTGCAGCTTGTTTTTTTCCTAGAGGAGCTGAAGTAGAAGATCTTGTTAGCTAGCCAGATAAGAAGAGGAAGAAATGTAACTTAGTCTCCTTTGTTATGCTTATAGCAATAATTAAGGACTGTGGTTGAAGCAGCATTAACATGCCTTCATCTTAGAAAACCAAAATGTATTTATCTCCTCCTTTAAGCTGTGCTTACTTAGTGCTAGTCTTAATGTTAGGTAGAGAATTCTGCATTGGCTGGGACAAAGGATTGAATGGGCCACTTGTGATGCAATACCCTATTTTCATATTTTCCATTCTCTGGACCAGTGGAAGTGCTCAGGGTGCTGACCAGCCTGCATGGCTGGTGGTGCTTCTCACCTTGAAGCATTGCAAGTCAGATGGAATACCTGCCTTTTGCCCATGCCCCACAGCCTAGGACCCCGCTATAGCCTGCACAAAAGGGATACTCACTGTTGTCTTGTGATTAGCTCTTGGATTTTCTGCTGAGTTCCTCTTGTTTGTTTGCTCTTTCCAGCACTCCGACATGCCGGAGGAGATGCGTGTAGAGGCCATGGAGCTCTGTGTCACAGCGTGTGAGAAATACGCCACCAACAACGAGGTACTAGCCAAATCCCAAAATGACCAGCCTCCAGTTGCTGCAGCTCAGGGAACCTGCAGAAGCAGGGCCAGGGGTGTGGGGCAGAGAGGAGTCAGATCCTGACATCCTATTACTCTATTTCTTTACTGAGCAAAGGTAGAAGAAAGGTAAGAGCTTGGCTAGATCACAGAATCAGTTCCCTTTGTCAGCCAGATCCCTAATAGCACTTTGCTTTCCTGCAGGAAGCAGAGATTGGTTGCAGTGCTGCCTCTGAAACCTTACCTCCTTCCTGGTTCTGCCTGGCCTGTGACATGCTTCCTTTCTGTTCATGAAACACCTTGTGTCCTGAGGGCTTGGTTCAGAGCTGTGTGGAGACACGCCCTTCTCATCTGTTCAATGCCAAGCAAGGCCATCTTTGTTAGAGTGGGGAAGAGATTTGTTTTGAGGCTGAGCACATGAAAGTCTTTGAACCTTTAGGCACAGCCTGTTAAGTCTTCCCCTTTGGCTTTCAGCATCTTGAGTGAAATTATGGAGATGGTAAAAATGGGGGGTGATGTAGAAGTTACAGTGTTTGGAAAGGTTGCTCTTAACTTTGAGAGCCAAAGGTAAAGGTGAACACACCTTGTTCTGTGGGCAGGGCACATACTGCTTGTGGCCACAGCAGTTTTATGTTGGAGCAAGGCAGAAATTCCTTCTGTCCCCCCCTGCCTGAGACAATGCATGTCACTGCAAAATCTTCCCCTCTCCTTTTTTTAGATCAGGAAGGGTGTGATGTGGGAGAAACAAGCTTTTTAAAAGTCAGCCCAGTTTCAGTGTTTTGGTAATTAGCTGGAGAAAAAAAAAATGGACTCCTGTAAAAATAGGAACAGCTTAGTGACCTGAATCTTATGCTCACTACACCCATCATAACTCCAGCAGCATCTAAACCAGAACTCTTGCTCCAGACTGTGAGCAAGAGAAGTGATTGCTAGATGCGGTTCTTGAATTTCTCCTAACTGCTGTGTCAGAGGTTGCTGAAAACACAGAGGTTTGCCCTTGGGTGCAGCTCTGGGGAGCTCCCAGTTCCTGCTGTACAGCTGCTGTGCCTGTTGCTTATGGCTTGAGTGATCTGTTAAAGGGAGGAGAAGACTAGGGGGATGTTTGCATGAAAACTCACTGCTTACTCTATCTCACCCCATGCTCTCCTTCTTAACATTCTCTAGAGCGCTGCCAAGATGATCAAAGAGGTGATGGACAAGAAATTTGGGTCCTCCTGGCATGTGGTGATTGGGGAAGGTTTTGGCTTTGAGATCACTCACGAGGTGAAGAATCTGCTGTACATGTTCTTTGGTGGCAGCCTGGCCGTGTGTGTCTGGAAATGTTCCTGACATCTGGCTGGGTCCCAGACTCGCTGCGTAGAAGAGATTTCTTCCTTAACAGGTTTTGTACAATCTGGAAGTTGGGCTTTATTTTTAATAGTTAAACATCAAGATTGATTTTTTTTTTATGCTGTTGTTACAGTTCCATGGGATAGATATAGTTGGTGCCTGTGTGTGTGTATAAACTTGCTAAGCTGTCCTGTCTTTGCTTGTGGGATTTCTCATCTGTCTGGCTCTTTCCTTGGTGTCTGAGCCGAAGCAGGAAGGAGGAGGGGAGCAGGTGATCTCACGACACACTGCAGGTCCATACAGCAGCGTGAGGAGGGGGAAGCAAAAAAGAAGAGGTGCTATCTAGTCCTATGGTTTTTCTCCTCCCACTTGTTCCACATCGTGTTTTCTTCTCTGCCATCTCCCCACCGTGTGGTATAGTTCTGACCAGCACCTGTCTCTCTGCTCTCTGAATACCTTCTCTTTCCTTTCTAAAATGTCCGTACAGAACTGGCAGTGCCAAGCGTCTCCCTGCCCATGGAGGTGTTAGCCACAGGGAAGCAGGCTCAGCTTGTCCTTCCCTGCTTCTTTTGGGAGCGTGCAACAGCTGAGCTGCCTGGGTGTAGGAGGTTGCTATTCAAACTGCCCCCTCCTTTCTCACCCACCACACACTGAGATAGCATGAAAACACGGGTGGCTGACAACGCCTGGGGAGTGGGTGAAAGCTCTTCATAAGGCTCAAATGCCTCCCTGTCAGTCCTCGGGGGTGTTGCAAGTGCTGTGTACTTTCAGCATCTTGTTTGGAGGCTGGTAGAGGAAGGAGGCTCCATGTGAGATACCACTTGGTCATCAGAAACCTAAAGTCTTTTTGGACTTGCCTTCTTTTAGCCTGTTTCATTCTTTTTAAAGCTGTCAGTGTTGGAGGATGAAATGAACGTAATTATATGTTGCGTATATGGTTTATTTATATAAATCTGGGGAAGTGTGTTTTTACAATAAAAATTAAGTAAAATGTCCTTTTCTGTGTGTGTCCTAAAATGAAAGCCCTGAAATGAAGGATGAGAAGCAAAAGTAGTTCAGGACAGATGGAAGTAAGCAAGCAATGCAGTAGCTCAGGCAAAGGACAGTGACAAGTGTCCATCCTGCCTGTTTCCTGAGTGACTTGTAGGTACCAGAGATGTGCTCTCATCTTCCCTGTTCAGTTTCTTTCACCACTGCAAGCCACGGTGCTGAGGAAGGTTGCCAGGCTTGCAGTGCTGCTGGCCAAATTCCTCATCCACACAGTTGTCCAAGTAGACACAAGGGAATGTACCCATGTCCTCTGCCCAGCCAGCATGCCTCTCTCTGGCCTCTGGTGTCTCCTGTTAGTTACTTCCTTGACTTTCAGACTCTCAGAATATTGCCAGCAGTACCACTGACACCTTGTGTTTTATGAGAGGCCACACTCTAGTCCATAGTTCAATTCCAAAGGATCTTTCTGAATTAGTGCCCACAGTGGAGCAAACTTGTTCCTTCTCTTACCCTCAGTGTGGTGCTAGAGATGTCCTTCCTCCATTTCATCATGTCAGGAGCTGTTTTATAAGGAATTACAGTAATATGAAGGCTATTAGAAGTTATTTCAAATTTGGACCATCTCTGCTGGCTGAGCCCCACATTGTCTTGCATAATTCCTTACTGATCAGGTAGAAGGGACTTTCAAGGTAGGGGGACATGTAAGTGGTACCATAAGGTAGTTGGTACCATGATACCTCCCCTGCGTGGTGGTCCACAGTGGCAGGGGGATTGTGCAGTGCAGAAGGGTCCAAATCCTTTGAGCTGTCTCTTGGTGTGGTTACTCTGTCTCATTCCAGCTGGCTGCCTCTACGTGAAGACAGCACTGTTGACTGGTGCTTTCTGCAGCTGGCAGGTGGAATAGCTGTTCTGCTGTTCCATGACTTTCTGTCTCCTCTAGGTTCAGAAGAGAAGGTGAAGCCGGTGTCTTTGGAATGCCCCATGTTGGAGCTCGTTGATACCTTCAACCATACCATGCTCTCTTCAATCATGCATCTTTCAGACTAATGAATAATTAACTGCTGTCTGCACATGCACAGACACGCTGGTCACAAGCATCTCTGCAGGGTCATGCTGACCTGCAGGTGATCATAGGGAGCTGCTTACCTCAGCACATGATCTTTTGGCCTCACTGCTGGTCTGTTATCAGCTTGGCCACCAGCTGACCAAAACTAATGTCTCCGTGACCTGCATCAGCAATAGGCGGCTGTTGACCACTCCCCAGCCTTCCCAAAGCATGAGTGTGCAGGCAGATGGAGGTGAGCTAGGTGTGAATTTGCAGATCCCACACTGTGACTCCCCCAAGGCAAGTGCAAGGTGGCTCACAGGAGAGCAGCAGGCTATTTTTGTTTCCATGAGTAACAGCTTCTCCACAAGAAGTTGCCACAAAGAAGCAACCATCTTAACTGGTTTGCCTGCTTGTCATCATGAAAGCACAAACCTCAGCTTCCCAAAATTCAGCTGTGCACGTCAGGCAAGTGTTCACTAGGACAGATTCATTTTCTTGCCTACTGCACGTTGACCCATGCTGTGCCAGCCCCTGTGTGTTAGAAGAAGGACCTTGGCTGTCCTCTTGCCATGAAACCAGCACACTTTTGAGCATGCCTGTAATTTTCAGGGGAGTATGGTTCATGGATCAGAGATGGTCCCTGGTCCTGTGTTTTCCCACAGGAGACTTCTCTGCAGCTGATGCTTTGGAGCTACTGATGGCCTGTCTTACTTGCCTGTAAAACTGCAGTCTCTTGCTGAAGGTTTCTACTTTATGAATTTTCAGCAGAAAGCTGGGGAACTTGGCGACAGGTGGCTTGCTATTGTGTTCTCCTCTCCCTCTGATTTCTTGCCCCCTGCATATGACTGCCATTAACCATCAAAGCATCAGGCTGAGTCAGATGTAGAAAAGGAGACGAAAAAGGCAGGGTGATGCAGTGGTGCCATCCAAAATGACCCTTTCCAACCTACCTGTCCCGGAAAGCTGCCATAGCAGCTCAGAGGGCTGTGCTTCATGACTTCATCCCTCCCTGCTGCGGGGAGATGGACGACATCATTATCGGCTGCCAGGGAGTCCTGACTCAGTGGAAATGTCCTCGGATGTACGGCTCCTCCTCCGCCCCAAGGGTGACTCGAGCCTGCTAGGAAGGAGGGCAGGTGCTCAGAAAATGGTGGCACAGTTGGTGAGGGGGGAGATGGGAAGAAAGAGGCGCAAGCTCAACTGCTTCTCTACCATGATGTCATGGCAACAAGGTACTTCGATAGTCGGGGCAGGCTTTGAAGCTCTCCAGCTCTTCCCTGTTATTGTGGGCATGTGTTTCAGTCCCTGAAAGATCTTTTGGTTAATATTTAATGCCAGAATCGAAGTGCTATGGGTGGCGAGCACTCCACCTAATCCCCCACCTCTGCTTTCCAATGGGAAGCTAAATGAGGATGGAGGGGGGACTGCAAACTCCCATAGCTTCAGGATGGGACTCCTGGTCAGAAAAGGGGTGTCAGCCCATAGGGTCCCTGTTGCCACCTAGCTCGAGGGTGTGGGGAGGAAGGTTTCTATTACCCCCAGTCCAGTTTGGAGCTGGTTTGGGGCACTACAAGGAGGGAGGGTCTCCCTCTCCCCTCACTTGCCCAGGACTGGCTCTGGATTAAAGGAATCTGTTGCCCTGCTGTAGAAGCAGAGCCCAGTTTCTTTGATGCGAGCAGTTAGCACGTGGTTTTTGTTGGTGTTTTTTTCCGCTGAGCAATGACCTAACGATCCTGTGTTCCAGCTACAACCCCTCCTAGGTGCCTTTTTTCCAAACCGTACGTCCGGAATGGATCCAGCAAACCTCCCGGAGCAAGACACTGTGTTCCCTTCCCCGGGGAAGCCATCTGCTCCCCTCCACTCTGTTCCTTCTGCAGAGCTTTGAGCTCACCAGCCGGGCTGAAAAGCTCACCTCCTCCTCCTCCTCCCCACGAGCCCTGGCTCCCCTCGGCCATCTTGTTAGCACAAGGCACGGGGAAGGGAACGTGGAGCTGGCTGGATCTGGGGCGGCTGATGGTGTCAGCCGAAGGCGGTTTCCAGGCAACTGTCGTGCCGTGGGACACGGCAAGCTGAGAACACCGGGAACATTGCGTTCCCGCCACACCACCTGGGAAGGGGCCAAGCCCGGCACGGACTGAGCCGGCATGGGATGGTGTGGAGAGGGCAGTGAGAGTGAGAGGGTAGTGCTGGGATGTGGCAGAGGAGGGAAGGGGTCTCCACCATAGGCCCTCCTTCCCACCTCTCATCCTACCCTGCTGTGCTTGGGTAGGACTGCATGATGTTCAGGATTTCGTATGCCATCTGCATCCTTTGGGAAATGAAAAAGAGGAAAACCATCACTCTGGACTCCAGACTCAAGCCCCCAGGTTTGTTGCAGGTGGTCCCATGTTCCCTTGTCCCTTAACAAATCCAAAGTTCCCTCCCTACAAGTCACCAACTGGTGACTGCCCAGGCAGCACAGCTCTGCATCCCTGCATGGGATGGAAAGTGAATCCCAGTGTAAGTGGAATCCAGGTGTCAAGTGGACAGATGAATTTCTCATAAAAATGGGCTGCCCTTCCACAAGCTGCCAGTCCTTCTGGCACTCAGTGGGTCCTGCTGCCCCTCTGTGCTGATGCCTGAGCAGCAGGCAGCATCCCTACCTGCCCAGCTTTCCTGCCTGCTTCAGAGGCCCTGAGAGCATCCCTGCCCATGAACCTCACCTGACACTGCCAGCCCTGCTTTTCCCCTCCCAAGGATGCTGACACATCTCCTTCATTTTATCTAATTTGTGTGGTTTTTGTAAGAGGGTTTGAATACAAATGGTTTTGAATAGATGGAAAGGGTGATAAAATTGCTCTGTCTGAGCAACAAGAGAACCAACTCTCCCAGATTACAAGTGTGCAGATCTGACAGACACTGGGAATGGGGCTGTGTAGTGCTGGGCAGGGTGGGTGCTTCAGAGGGCCAGAACCACTTTAATGCCCTGTACACTCAGAAACGTCCTGCTGCCCTGTGCAGGTGACAGCACAGAGGAACAGGATGGTGCAAGGGTTATCTGCAACCATTGCTGTCCCCAAGCCAGCCTTGTGGCTATTGATTTGGAACTTGCCCCGTTCACGCTAACCTTGGTGGTGCCAGCTCGCCCCTTATCAGAGCTGATAAGCCCTGACACAACCTCCCGCCTTGGCCTGGTGGCATCACCCCGAGGTGACAAATCTTTCCTGCAACTCTGCCCTTGCACTGGTTGCTCTTCTGCTGCCATGCTCTGAACCCAGGACACCTCACTCCTACTTTTGCACCGAGGCTGCAGCTGCACCAACGCTCTTTCAGCCTCAGGTGGGTGCTCACCCCCTGCTGAGTGTCTCAGGTGAGGAAGGATGTGGCGCCGGCTGCAAACACTTCTCCAAAGGAAATTTAAGATTGGCCTCCTCTTTCTCCTGCTCTTGGCCCTCCTGGTGCATCTGGTGATGGATCTGGCTCTCCCCACAGACGTCAGGCCCTGCAGCTGCAATGCAAAAGCCTCTGGGGTTTCATCAGGCAGCCCTGTGCTGGCCAGCCCCAAAAAACTAAGCCTGCGAATCCTTCAGGATTTCAGTGGCAGCAACGGCTCTTTGGAGAAAAGCTCCCAGCCACAGGGAGCAGGGCTGCATGCAAGGGCTAGAGAGCTGGGCATCCAGCACCAGCACGGAGAGGGGAATGCAGGACTGACCGAGGGATCAAAGCTGGCAAGGCTCTTCCAGCATCCTCTTTACAACATTCCGATCCCGGAGGTGACAGAGAAAGACAAGCTGTTTGTTGTCAACCCCATGGAGAAGTTCAGCCTGCACAGCAGTGGGAGTGATGAATGGTGAGGAACGAGCTCAGCCCTGGCTTGGTTTTGGGGGATATGTAGTTTCGAGGGGACAGGTGGCAGGGAGCAAGCACGTTGCTTCCCTGTGTAGGTCAGCATCCTACCTACCGTGGAGGGGCCCCAACTGCTGAGCACGCTCTTCTTGTGCCTCAGATCATCACTTAGCTCTGAATTCTGGGCTGCTACTCTGTAGCATATACTGAAGCCAAAGAAGACTCTGGAATTATTCATAGTATTATGTAGGGTATCTTTTAGGTCATCTCCTCATCCTTTCCTTCCCCAGGGCAGACTAGCCTTTGGTCTCTCTCTGTCTGTGAGGTAGTCCTCACTGCAGATTTCTAACCGGTTGTATCCCCCTCTCCCAACACTTTGGAGATGTAAAGCCTGCAGTGTGGCTTACCTCTATCCATAAGACCATGCCTGTCCTGCATTTTTCAGGACATCATCTGACCTCTTTAGGCTTGGCAGCACGATGAGCTCACGGCTGCCAGCTGCCTATTTTTATCACTGGACTACTAACCTCTAATTAAGAGGGAAGATATTAAAAGCTTCAGCGTCGATAACACGTAGCAGCTTCCTTATGGAAAGCACACCTTCCAAATGTGGTTGCTGCTAAAATTGGGAGAGAATAAAAGCTGGTTTAAGAGCTCGTTTCCACAAATGGGAACTTGCCTTGTCTCTGAGGACCACCTCATCTACAGATAACCGTGGGAGCTGGGTCTGGTTTGAGGAAATTGGGGCACAGTTTACATTTTCCTAGAGAGACATGGATTTGGGTTATAGATGCCCTGGGCCAGACTGTCCCATTGCAATGCCAGCAGGTGCTGGTGCAGAGCGGGGGAAGGTATCTGCAGGACTCCCCCTTGAATGCCTGCAAACTGGAGGAAGCACAGAGACAGAGATAGTGCTAACCCAAATTTATCTCCCTGAGGAAATCGGGGGCATATGATAAACCATCCAAGGGGAGCTGGACATTGAGGGTGGGAGCTCAGATCTGTGTTGGGAATGTCTGGGAAGGGACACCCAGCCAGCTGGGATGGCTGGATCCTCCACCCCTGTTTTCTGGATGCATGTATGTCCCCAGCAAGCAAGAGGCAGAGTGTAGACAGTTGTATTCCTAGGAGCCAATCCCTTGGGGAATAAAAATGAGATGAGCTGCTCCAGCAGGGAAATAAAGGCACAGATGAGAGGAGCAGGATTAGCCTAGGGATTTCTCACAGGGATGTGAGGGAAGACACTGAGCCCCTCTGGCCATGCCAGCAGGTCTTCTTGACCACGAGCCATGGGTGGGATCTGCCCAGGTGCCAGGAGCTGCAAGGAGAGCCCATGGGGCAGGGAGTTTCACCCCTATGCAGGGCTTGTGCTGGGCCTGCCCCCCACCTCACCCTCCATATGCTGGCTCCTGGGACGGGCCTGGGGATGCAGGACTGGTCCCATCCCAACTAAATGCTGTTGTTGTTGTTGGGGTGGCGGTGGCTGATGGGCTGCAGGGTCAGCAGCAGTAAAGGCGAGACGGTCCTCCCGACAGGGAAGACAGCCTATGACACCTACCCTGCCTGGCTCAAATTCCACATCGGCATCAACCGCTACGAGCTGTACCCCCGCCAGGACCCACTAATGCCCATCCTTCTCCAGGACTTGGCCACGCAGAGGATCGTTAGCTCGGGTACCACCTCCCTGCCTGCAGCCCTGCCTGCACCCCTACCCTGCTGCCTGCTGCCCACCCCCCTCACCCCTGTGTGCCCCCTTTCAGTCCAGAAGTCCGGCGGGACCCAGCTCAAGCTCATCATGACATTCCCGAATTATGGGCAGGCCCTCTTCAAGCCCATGAAGTGAGTAGAACTGGGGACAATCCCATACCTCACCCTTGAGGTGGGGAGGAGTGGCCAGGGGAGACCATGGAGGGAGAAATGGAGAAATGCTTCAGGCACTGCCTTGCTTCAGCTCTCCCACCCCAAAACCAGGGCAAGCAGGATGGTCCCCTTCCCCTCCCCTTCCCTGGTGGTGCTTGCAGCAGGCTGGGTGCAGCTTGTGATGGGGTAGTGACCTCCAGTGGTGGAAAGAAGAAGATGGCTCATGAGGACCATCCAGGACCCCCGTGAGGGCTTTCCAGCCCCTGGGTTGGGAGCAGGAGATGCATGGGGGCCTGGCTGGGGGTTTTGGGGCCACACCACCCTGCAGGGAGAGATTGGAGGAGGCTGGATCTGGCTGTGTGTCCAGTGGCACCAGGGACACAAGGTGAGGGTGGTTTGGAGACAAGGATGACCATGGCCATCCCCTGCACCCTCCCTTCTCCACCCAGGCAGACCCGGGACCAGGAGACTCCCATTGACTTCTTTTACTTCTCAGACTTTGAGAGACACAATGCAGAGATTGCAGCCTTCCACCTGGACAGGTTAGTGCAAGCTTTGCATCCAACTCTGCCCTCCCATGGCAGCAAAGTGGCAGAGACACTGCTCCTTCATCCCACCTCTTCCTCCCTGCTGCAAGGGGCACCTGCATCTCATAGTGGTTTTAATAATTTGGTGTGAAAACCAGCCAGGGTCAGCAAGAAGTGGTTCCAAGTTCTGTGTTTCAGGATCCTGGATTTCCGGCGAATCCCCCCAGTTTCTGGCCGTTTGGTCAATATAACAAAGGAGATTCGTGATATCACCACGGACAAGAAACTGGCCAAGACTTTCTTCATCTCCCCAGGTGAGGTCTCACTGCCAACCATCTTCTTTCACGGCTGCCCAAGTGGAGCTCTCCTGGAGCCAGCTGCTCCTGCCCTGGAGCAAACTGTCCCTTGGGAACTGTTCCAGCTCCCTCCAGGTCTCCTGCTGCAGGGCTTGCTCCTCAAGCCCTTCCTTGCCATTACTTTGCTGGTGGCACATGGGCACGGTGCATGGAGCATCCTTACTCAGCCACCTGCCAGACCACCCTGCACGGGGGAAGCAGGCTTGTTGCCTTCCTTCCTCAACCTCTGCTTTGTCCCCATGGCCAGCGGGAAACGTCTGCTTCTACGGAGAGTGCTCCTACTACTGCTCCACCGAGCACGCCCTCTGCGGGAAGCCAGACGGGCTGGAGGGCTCCATGGCTGCCCTGCTGCCAGACAAGACCTTGGCCAAGCGCCGCTCCTGGCGCAGCCCCTGGCGCCGCTCCTACCACAAGAGCAAGAAGGCTGAGTGAGGAGGGACATGGGGGGGCACGGGGGGGATGGGGGAGAAGGGCCGTGGTAGGGGAGGGGGCTGTCCCACGGCTGCTCTCACGGCCCCAACCCCTTCCTGGCCTCTGCCCACAGGTGGGAGCTAAACCCCAACTACTGTGCTCAGGTGCGAAAGACACCACCCTACGACAGGGGCCATCGCCTCCTCGACCTCATAGACATGACAGTCCTTGATTTCCTTATGGGTGAGCCCCACCGTACTGGCACTGGGGGCTGTGGGGGCCCCTTGGGACCGAGAGGCCCACACGGCTCTGTGTCCCGTGGTAACACACCCTGCAAGGTTTGTTGGCCAGACCATTGCTGAGGCTGCAGAGAGCTGTGTGCTGTAACCCAAAGCAAGAGCAAAGGGCTGTGCTGTTAGGACACATCCTGGGGAGAAGGCAAGGGATGACAGATGCCAGGGAGATCCCAGCTGAACACTCTAGGCATGGGAAGCACCTCCTGCAAGCTCTCATGGGTAGCCTGCAGGGAGCTGGGGCTAGCAGCGATGCTCCCTGGGGCTCACACTGCTTCTCCCGTGTCCAGGGCCACTCCTTCCTCCCTGCACTGTCCCCTGCCATCATATGACTTGGAGAGCTTTCCATCTCCTCATCCCCAGCCACCCAGCCATGCCTCTGCTGTTACTTCTGCTCCATTTGCCACTGTTGTCCCTCCATGGGGTTGCCAGGATGAGAACAGACCTGGAAGGCTTGGGGCCTCAAGTCAGGTCCCCCCCACTGCCACGGCCACCAGATGGGTACCACAGAGGTGGCCCCAGCCCTTTTCCCCAGCCTCAGGGTTTTGGTCTCACACCAGGAGGGTGCTCCACATCTCCATTCCTGCCTCCTGGCCTACCAACCAATGGCTAATTTGTTGCAGGCAACATGGACCGGCATCACTATGAGACCTTTGAGAAATTTGGGAATGACACTTTTCTGCTCCACCTCGACAACGGTCGTGGGTAAAGCCGGGTGGGAGGGAAGCAATCCTGGCAAAGGGGTGGGGGGGGAGACCGTGGGTCTTGCTGAAACACGCTCCAGGCCGGGCTCTGAGCCACAAGACTTCTCCCCCCCAGATTTGGCAGGCACTCACGCGATGAGCCATCCATCCTGGCTCCCCTCCAGCAGTGCTGCAGGTAAGGGGCTCCCACCACCTCCCCCAGGAGCTGCTGCTGTGGGGGGAAGAGGCTCTCCAGGCTAAGACCTCTCCCTCCACACCTCTGGCAGCATCAAGAAGTCCACCTACCTGCGGCTGCAGCTGCTGGCCACCCAGCCCTACCGCCTGAGCGACCTGCTGCGGGAGGCACTGGCCACCGACCCCCTGGCCCCGATCCTGGCCGAGCCCCACCTGCGGGCGCTGGACCGGCGCCTGGGGAAGGTGCTGGCGGTGGTGGGAAACTGTCTGGCCAGGGCCACCCGCCCGGACGAGGTGCTGGTGCATGACTTGGGCTCGCGGGTGTGATGGGGGTGCCCGGTACCCCGCCGGGTTGAAGTGTTTTGGCGCAACGCCGGGACCGATGGGTGTGCAGCTCCTGACTCCACGCGGCATGGGACGCAGCAGGGAAGTGGGAGCTAAGGGTAGTCGGGACAAGAAGGGTATTTAAATAAAAAGGTTGGTCTAGTGGAGCACATATGATCTGGAATTTCGCACACTGGGGCTGCTTTTCCAGCCCTGGCCTGTCCTCACGTGCCTGGCCATGTTTCATCCCTCCAAACACTTTAAGGAAAGGGTAGAAATTTTTCCTGCTTTTCCAAAGCATTTGTCAGCAGCAAAAGCTACCAAACTGGACGAGTTGGCAGCTCCCTCTGCCCCTACCCAGTATAGTGATGCCCTGGTGACACCCCAAAAAGAGAGCTGAGGCTCCCCACTACTGGTGTGGGGAAACTGAGGCACGAGCTCCTAGCAACTTTCTGGTTATCCCTGCCCTGCTCCTCCCATGTCCACCTCGAAACCCCAGCAGCTCCAGCATGGCTGCCTCCAGTGCAGCACCACAGGTGCAGCAAGGGGGGGACCAACCCCTACTACTTCTCCCTGCCCTCCACCATCCCCCAAAATCCCCCCGGAACCACTGCCAACTTCCTCCCTGCCCTAAAAAGTGGCTCTTGGGAGAGGACGGATTGATCCTGGGCCATGCACCCTACTTAGTGCCCAGTGGCTCAGCACCCAGCTTATCCCCCCTGAGCCTCCCCGGGGGGGGGTTAATCCACAGCAGTTACATCAGCCAAGGGCAGGTGCCCTCCTATGGCCACCTCGGATTGTCTGTAGGACTGGGCACAGGGTTGGCATCAGCACGGCCAGAGATAAGGAGGAGAGTTGTCCTCTGGCCTGGCTAGTCACCCAGAGGAGCTATGGGAAGCTGCAGGAAAGGGTGGAAAAGGGTGGCTGGCACAGCAAAAGATGGAGCTGCCCTGGAAAAGCCAGGCGGAGATTTAGGCCAGAATTAAAAAATGGGCTCAAAGGGAAGGAAAAAAAATAAAAAAAAGGAAAGAAAAGAAGGAAGACAAAGAGGATCTGTCTGCGTTACACAACGTGGCTGGGGACTCTGAATCGGGGTTTGTTGCAGTTGTGCCCTCCCCTCCTGCCGCTGCCCCGCTTGTCCACCAAACCCCGGCACAGAGGGGAAAGGAAAAGGTTTCGCGGCTGTTTTGCAACCGGTTCCTCCCCTTCTGCTGACTTCGGGTTTTTTTTAACCCTTTCCATAGACGCCTCTTTGCTGCCCTACCCAAAGCTGGTGGGGCCGCTGCCTCCCCGTGCCCCACAGACGACAGCGTCCAGACACAGGGGGGCCGGTTCCCTCCCTTCTCCAAGCTCCCCCAGGCAGATCTGTTTTTGTTTTCCCAGGCACCATCGCCCTCGGAAACCCCGGCGTGGGACGGCGCCTGTTTTTTGTCCGCCCGGCGAGTTTGCGAAAGGTCCCGGCTGCGCCGTCGGGCGTTCAAGGTCCCATGGGAGCAGCCGGATTTGGCTTCTCACCCCCCTCGCCGAGCCGGCTCAGCCATCCCACGGGGGGGAGAGGGATGGTCACGGGCTGCCTGAGGCCACGGGCCCGGGGGGCGGGCCACCC
>NW_009951793.1:360558-391741 GCF_000747805.2 Chaetura pelagica | reverse complement strand
CATGTCCCGTCGCAGCCAGCGTCTTGTCACCACGCGCTATTACCCCGGGGACGATGATCCCCCGGCCAGCAGCAGCAGCTCCCTGCTGGGGAGCCAGCAGCATCCCTTCAAAGAGAGCACCAGCAGGGCAGTGGGGTGCAGGGGATCCCCCCCTTCCAAAAGCAGCCAGGGTCCTCCATCCCACACCGTGGATCAGGCACCTTCCTGGAGGGTGGGGATATAAGGGGGGTTTGCAGAAGGAGGCTGTGGGCCTGGCGTGGCTGCTGGCCAGCATGGCACCTGCTACCCCAGCTCTGGCAAAAGCCCTGTGCTCCCCACCTCCTCTGCGTCCCCCTGCCCTGGCACAGCAGGCTGCCGTGGGTGGCTTGGGGTGGCTTCTTGCCTCCTCCCAGCTGTGGCTGCCTCCGGCGTGATGGTGGGAGGGAGGTGTGCTGCAAGTGCCGGGCCGGAAAACCGCAGCAGTGCGAGCGGAAGCGGCACGGGCAGCTGCCCGGGGATGGGCGGCGGGGCCTTTCGCAAAGCAGCAGTTGCACCCCCAAAGCACACCGCCCTCTGGCACGGTGGGGGGGCAGGGAGGGCAGGGGGAAGCGATGCTGACTGAGGGATTGAGATGAGTTCCCCGTCTCTGCCCTAGGGGCGCACCACGGCACCCCCCGTGCACCCACCCCGCCTCATAACCACGCGTGGCTGATGAACCTGTTCTCACCCCTGGCAGGATGATCAGGAGGAAATCGAGCAGCACCAAGCGCCTCTCGCCTGCCCCCAGCACCCAGACCTCCTACTACAGCGAGTCCATGATGAGTGAGTCCTACCTCGGGGGCAGCCGGGGCCTTGCTGCCCTGGGCAGCTCTGTGCTGGATGATGACATGGACAGCAGAACCTACTGGGGTGAGCCCTCCCTCCTGCAGTAGCTGGGGACCTTCCTGGGCACAGGATGGGTTCTGAGGCAGCTCCCTGTTCTGGTTGACCAGGTTACCCCACGTGGGGTTGACAGTGGGTGGTGTCTCAGCAGGACTCTTGTGTTTTGGGGGCAGGTGGGGAGCTCTCCACCAGGAGGAGAAGAGGCACAGGAGACACTGAGTCCAGTAAGATCAACGGGCTGCTGGAGAGCAAGACGTACGACACATATGCCTCTTCGTCTGGGTACTCCTCAGAAGATGACTATGCTGGTAGGGATGCACTAGTCCCTCTGTGGTGGCAGAGATGCTGGGGAGCATGTCCTCAGTGAGGCTAGTCTGGGGTTTGAATGTCCCCAGGCTGCTTCCAGTTCCCCTCCTGGTGCACCGCCCACCAGGCAAAGCCTTCGCCCTGTACAGTGCGCAGGTGTGCGTTCTTTGTTTGGTGACTTACTGCCTTACTGCTTCCTTTCCAGGTCACTTTTACTCAGGCCAGAGTAGCTCTGGGTCACGGCTGAGGACTGCAGCTTCCCGTGTGGGCTCCTTCCTCTGGCAGGTGCTCACTTCCCCAGGTGAGGGGGAGGGTTGGTGGGGGCGTTTCTAGCAGCACCTTTCTTCCTTGCCAGCATCTTCCCTCCTCATGTGCTGTTCCCTAATTGGGTGGAGGTGTTTTATCTCCCTGCTTGATCTTCCTTGGGGATGAAGGGGACATAAGAAGGACATGGAGCTGTTGGAACAAGTCCAGAGGAGGATCATCCACAAGGATGATCGGAGGGCTGGAGCACCTCTGCTATGGAGACAGGCTGAGAGAGTTGGGTTTGATGAAGCTGGAGAATGGAAGGCTCCAGGCAGACCTTATAGTGGCCTTCCAGTACCTGAAGGAGGTCTACAGGAAAGCTGGGGAGGGGAATTTTTACAAGGGCATTTAGTGACAGAACAGGGGAGAACAGTTTCAAATTGACAGAGAATAGGTTTATATGAGATTTGAGGAAGAAATTTTTGACTGTGAGTGTGGTGAGACACTGGCACAAGTTGCCCAGAGAAGCTGTGGCTGCCCCCTCCCTGGAAGTGTTCAAGGCCAGGTTGGATGGTGCTTTGAGCAACCTGGTCTGGTGGGAGGTGCCCCTGCCCATGCAGGGGAGATGGAACTAGATGGTCTTTAAGGTCCCTCCCAACCCAAACCATTCTGTGATCTCTACTGGGACCCCTCCTGAGGCTTTGCTTTCTCTCCTGGCAGTGCGGTTTGTGGGGTGGCTCTGCTCGGGGCTGGCAGCCGCCTGGCACCGCCTCGCCGGCACAGCTCCCCGCCTTGGTCGCGTCCCCCTCTCCAGGTGAGTGTGGTGGCAGAACACCGGGATGGGGGAGGTGTGGGGAAAACCTGCAGGACTCTAGGGAGGGGGGTGCCCTGCAGAGCCCAGCACACGTGGGTTGGGTGTCTTGTGCCCAGCTGGGCTTTGCTTTCCCCCTGGCCCCCATCCAGGGGAGTGCTGTGGTGGGGGAAGTCGGCTGCTGTCCTACAGGCATCTCTTTCTTCTGGCTCCAGGCGCTACCCGTGGCTGAAGAGGTCGCTGCTGCTGCTGCTGCTCCTCCTGTTCCTCGCTGCTGCTGCCTACGGTGAGTGGGCCCAGCTCAATCTGTTGCCCTGAGATCGGGGGCAGTGCAGAGCATCCCGGTGCTGTCCTGGGAGGATGGGAGGGCTCTGCACTCCAGTGCTCGTGACTGGTGATACCCTGGTGCCTCTGCACCCCTACTGGTGACTCCAAGTGATGCTGATGGCTGAGCCTTGGCAGTCTGCCCTCTCCCCTGATATGATCCATTAATGGCCTGCTGTTTTAACCTTCTTGTCTCCCTGTGTGCCCAGGAGCTTGGTACTTCTACCCATATGGGCTGTCAACACTCAGCCTCCCTGTGTTCCCGTGGTGGGGAGCTGGAAAGCTTTCTTCCTCTGATGTGCCTGCAGGAGGGGACCTGACTGTGTTGGACCAGGTAAGTGTCAGCATAGGGGTGATGGTGGCCCAGGTGGGGTGGGCACTGCATGTGGAGAGCCAGGACAGTGTGATCCATGGCTGAAGGAGCCCTTCCAAGGGATAGGGAAGTGGTGGAGGACAGGAGAGATAATGGCTGCATGCTGGTAGAAATGGATCCCCTTTTGACCATCTCACTCTCAGGGTGTCCCAGGGATGGAGCAGGGGCAACATCTGCCCTCTCCTGAGAAGCAGCAGATTAATAAGGTGCCACTCACCCTGGGGACTGTGTGGCCTGGGTCACCTTTGCAGGGATACCAGTGGAACAGGCAGCCCCCTGGGGTTCCACAGCTCCCTGGGGATCTGCACCATGCCCTGCCTTTGCCGCTGCAGGGGGAGCACCGGCTCCTGGTTCGCTTCCGGGCCCTGGAGAAGCGCTTTGAGGCACTGGAGGCCGAGGTGTCGCGGTGGGAGCTGCGGCAGGGGGCAGCAGCAGTGTCGGCAGGGGGAGAGCCCCCCCCGGGGGACATCCTGGCACTGCTGGAGGGGCTGGTGAGCCGCCGGCATGCGGGGCTGAAGGAGCATCTCCGCGCTGATGTGACCAGCCTCATCCAGGTGAGGAGTGTGGGGGGCATGTGGGGAGATGGGGCCATGCAGGGTCAGGGTCTGATGTTCCCCCCTCCTGTTCTTCACCTTGCAGGGTGAGCTGGATGCCCTCCGAGCCCAGGTGCAGAGGGATTTAGACGGGCGCCTGGGGAAGATGGCACAAGCCTCTCAGGTAAGGGGCTGAGCGTGCGGGCAGGGCATCCTTGCCGCTGGCATCACAGGTCTCACCTTCTGTCCCTTCTCCTGGCAGGAGATGGAGGCGCGTTTGCTGAAGCTGAACTCGGAATGGCAGAGGTAATGCTGGCTGACTGGTCAGAGCCACGGCTCGGAGACAGGCGGCTGTCTCTGGCAGGCGGAGACAGGTCGAGGGTTAGGGAGGGGTTGCCAAGTCTGGTTTGCTCGGGGCAAAGGAGAGGTTGAGAGATGCAGTCGTGGGTGGAAAGGGAGGGATAGATATGTGGGAATTGTCGGCAAGAAAGTGCCCTGGCTGGCAGCAGGGCTCAAAGGGCCATCACAGCAAATGACATTCACCACCAACATTTGCATCAGCTTGGGGAGTGCGGCCCTTCAGCCGAGGGGTGAGCTGGGGATGCTTTCCCATGGGATGCAGTAAAAGAGGCCACTGCCACAGGAAGTAAAAGCATTTGAGGCTGGAGAGAAGCTTGAGCGTAGGTGATGGGGGATGAAGCTTCCCCCTCGTGTTTACAGAGGGAAGCTGGACTATTGGTGCACTCTTTTGTTGTCTTTCTGTTGGGCCAGCTCTGTGCAGGAGGGCCTGCAAGGCAGTTTCCAGCAGGAGGTGGGCAAGCTGGAGCAGGAGGTGGCAGCACTGAGGAGAGAGCTGGCTGGCCTCAAGTCAGACCAGGAGGTGATGGGGAAGCACATGGAGGGGATGCTGGAGCAGCTGAAGGTGGTGCGGGCTGACGTGAGTCCTCCATCCCCAACCTGTTCCCTTGGCAGAGGGAGGCTTGAGGGTCCCTGCCACGGGGCTCAGCTCTGTCCCCACTGTTTCAGGTGGAAGCACAGTTCCCGGCGTGGATCAGCCGGTTCCTGTCGCAGCCCCAGCGGGGTGGTGCTGCCAGCCTTGTCTTCCAGCGGGAAGATTTGCAAGCAGAGCTCCAGGCCCTGGAGCGCAAGATCCTGGCCAAAGTCCTGGAGGACCGGAGGCTGTCGGCCCGGGATGCTCAGGGTGGCATTGGAGTGGCCCTGCAGCAAGGGGGGACCGCAGGGGTGACAGAGGAGGTGAGGTCTGGGCTGAGCCCTGGGGACATGGTGGCAGCCACAGGCATGGGATGGGGTGGTGGGGACCTGGCACAAATGGCTGAGACATGGGGGGCAGCCCTTACAGCTTGGAACATCGATCCAGGGCTCACATCCCATCTGGCAAGAGCATCCCTGAAACTCCTCCATCTCTTCTTTGCCACCAGTCTCCCCTGGGCTGTCCCTGCACCCTGCCCTAGAAGGGGTCATAGGCGGCCATATCCACATGTCTGCAAGGCTTCTGCTGTCTTAAAATCTAGTCTTCTGCTTGTGCATCTTTCACCCAGAAGTGGGGCAGGTGCCAGCAAGGCATCCATGAGCATCTCGCTTACCTCCCTCCTTCAGCAGTGCCGTGCAGTCATGTGGGACAAAGCATTTAAAAACAGAATGACACCAGGGGGAAAAAATGAGCCTGCTTGCTTTGGAAAGAGTTGTTTGGCAATTCCCCATGGAGGGGAGGGATCAGGAAGGATTAGCAGTCCTCGCAGCCTGTGCAGTCTTTGTGCCTGCTGTAAAGTTTAGACCCAGAGCAGTGCTGCAGGGTCCCAGCTCCTGGGGATGCTCTGGTTGGCTCCCACTGCCATGTAAGATTTTCCAGATGGGGATCCCATGGGATAGGGTAGGTGGGACAAGCTGATGATGCCTGGGAGGGTGGGGTAAGATATTGGGTTATGTCTGGTACCCACCAGCAGGTCTGGGGCTGGGCTGCCCTTTGGGATGGGCGAGCTCAGAGAGCCTGGGTGCTGCCCCTTCATTGCACAGCACTTTGTATTTTTAGCAACATCTAACGAGGCTTCCCAGCTGAGTGCGTGTGCTCTCATTTTTGCCGTGGTGATTCATCCTGTGACTGTTCTTTGGGAAGGTCCTTGAGTCCTCCCTGTCCCCAGAGACTGGAGGCAGGTGGGGAGCAGGACACCCGCCCTGTCCCTTCACCCCTCTCAGGCTCTTTGCTCCCACCACAGCAAGTCCACCTTATCGTTGAGCAAGCCCTGAAGCGCTACAGTGAGGACCGTGTGGGGATGGTTGACTATGCCCTGGAGTCAGCAGGTAGGTGGGGGGCAGCTCTTCCTCTCCTTGGGATGAGCCAGCCATCCTATGGAGGGTTGCCATGGGGCTGACCCTCTGCTGTCCCCTCTCCACCTCAGGGGCCAGTGTCATCAACACCCGCTGCTCTGAGACTTATGAGACACGGACGGCGCTGCTGAGCTTGTTTGGCATCCCCCTGTGGTACCAGTCACAGTCCCCTCGTGTCATCCTGCAGGTGGGCGTGCTTGGGGTGACACCCCCCTTGGGGGGGCTGGGCTGGTTCTCACATGGGCTTGGTGGCTTTTCTTGGGCTGTTGCTGCAAGCAAGCAGCCAGGCAGGTGTTGGGGTTTGAGGGGGTGGGGGAGTGGTGTGTGCAGAAATGGCAGTGCTGGTGATAAACCTTGCTGGTGTCTTGCTCCTGCACTTGTAGCCAGATGTCAACCCTGGGAACTGCTGGGCATTTCGTGGGTCCCAGGGCTTTGTCATCATCCGCCTCTCTGCCGTCATCCGCCCCACGGCCGTGACACTGGAGCACATCCCAAAAGCCCTCTCACCCCAAGGGACCATCCCCAGTGCCCCCAAGGACTTCGCTGTCTACGTGAGTGCCCTGGCCAGGACCTAAGGGAGAAGTGGGGGGGACATGGTGGGAGGTTGCTGTGTTGGAGGGAGGGCTAGCAAGCCCCCTGCCTGGCTGTGGGGTACTCTGGGGGTAGGTGTTATCTGGAAGAGGAGGAAGAAGCAGTACTCAGGGGGAGAGGGGGAGCACCAGGGTTTTGGGAAAGAGGGGATTGAGTAGGTGTAACTCATGGTCTTCCACCCCATCCTCCCCTACTGGCCCCCATCCCCACTTGTCCTTTTTGGCCTGAAAGAGCAGGAGTGGGGGCCAAGTGTGCATATGTCTCCTTCCACCCTGGGTGTGCTCATCACCTCTGGTTCTCCCTTTCTGCCTCCCTGCCCCTCCCATAGGGTTTGAAAGAGGAGAGTGAAGAGGAGGGGTATCTCCTTGGACAGTTCACCTACAGCCATGATGGTAACCCCATCCAAACATTCTCCTTGGAGGTAAGTACTTTGCTATTGAAGCACTCAACCCAGAGAGCAACAATGGGACTCCTGGGGTCTCTGAGCCCTTGTGAGCTCTCAGAAGCTCAGGATTTTCCTTCCTCCCCTCCCCAAGGGTGATGCAGTGGACACATACCAGCTGGTGGAGCTCCGGGTGCTGAGCAATTGGGGTCACCCTGAGTACACCTGCATCTACCGTTTCCGCGTGCACGGGGAGCCAGCACACTGACCTCCGGCTCCCGCGTGGGATGAGGATGCTGCCGGTGCCGACAGCAGGAGGGGGATTCGTCCGGTTTGCCGCTTCGCACGTAGAAATCCTGGGATGTGCCAGCAGCCTCCCCGGGAAGCTGCTCCCCTCTGGGGAGGAGAAGAGCTGATGTTTAAGGGGTGAGGCTTTCGCTCTTCCATGGACCCGGGTGGCAAGGCAAGAGCATCCCAGTGGGTCCTAGCGCAGCCTGGCTTGTTTTCAGCGCCTGTTGGACATTTTAACTTTTTAAGCTAATTTTTTTATCGGGTCTGCGCAGCCCCTCGTCCTCCCTGTTGTCCTGCTCCTCTCTGATGGTGCTGGGGCTTGGGAAAGGGGTATGTAACTTTGCCATGTGCTTCACGTGGGCTTGGGCACGTTGTGGCGTACGGGACCGCGGTGACCGGCTCGGTGCTGCCCGAGAGGGTGGGAGCCACCAGTTGTGGTTGAGTCTCTCCCCTTCATGTGGGGTCATTTCTCCTGCCTTGCTGTTGGTTTAGGTAAAGCTCTCCAGGCCTCCGATGCTTGGCTGGTAAAGGGGAAACAAGACAGTATTAATGAAGTATTAACATAAAACTAACGGTTCGGGGCAGCAGGAGGGGAGAAATTGGGCACGTGGTGGTGGTGGGGCCTGCCCCGCTAGTGGCTGTCCTGCTGAGCCCTCCTGCTGCTGGTGGCTGTGTTGGGTCTTGGTGATGCTGTTGGCCCCCCCTTCTGGGCTGGCTGGCTCTCCAGTGTTAAGCTTCATGATGCTATTGAAACCTCCTGTCGACTGCTTCCCCTTTTGGGTTTTGTTCTGTGTTTCGTTGGGGCTTTTTTGTTTTTTTTTTAACAAGGGGGGCAGGGAGGGAGGGTTTTTTTTCCAGCTGGGGTATTGGGTTTTGTTTGTGGATTTTTTTGTTTGTTTGTTGTGGTTTGTTGGGGTATTTTTAGTAACAAAAAAAAAACGGTTTCCATGCATTTTCTACTTAACCAGAGAAAGCTTATGTGGTGCTGCTCAAAGGAGCAGCTTAGATGCAGAGAGGTCTAGAACTTGCATTTAGTAGGAGAGTAGTGCATACGGTAGGATAAGCTAGAACGAGGTAAGCAGAGCCGTTTAAAATAAGTGTAATTGGCAGCTTGGTAGTAGTCCTGGGAGACAAGGTCCTCTGTGGGCTGCTGCTCGGTGGGGTGCCAGGTGCACTCCTGCTGTCCTTGCTCCGGAGGTGCCTCCGAGACCACAAGGTGTGGCTGTGGCCTCTTGCCCGAGGCTGTATCTGCATATAGGTGACTGGTGGCAGTGAGCAGGAGCTGCTGCCCTGGTGCTCTGCACCACTCTCTCCGTGCCTTGGCAGGCTCTTGGGTGGGAGATGGGGTGGAGGGGAGGCTGCCTTCCCCAGGGGTTGCTGCTGCTTTCCCTAGGGGGGCAACAGGGCTTCCCTGCACCTGTGGCAGCCCTGTCACCTTCTAGTCCTTGATGGCAGATGGCTGGCATGGGCTGACCTCCTTTGTCTTGGAAGGGCTCCCTTTCCCTCCTGCCTTTTCCTCACTGGCATCTTGCTGCTCCCCAGCCCTGGATGCTGAGGACCATACTGGAGCAGGATGGGGAGTCCTGCCTGCATTGGGCATGTAAATCCTGCCTGTATACCTATCATGTGATGGGGGGGAACCGTGGCAGGGAACTGCAGGAAGGATGCACAGGGACCTTCCCTGTCTGAGGAGTGCCAGGACCATCTGGCCACTGCACCTTCTGGCTGTCTCCAGCAAAATTAGTTTGGCTTATGTTCTTGGATGGCATTTAAAACCTCCACATTTTTCTTGCATTTTGTTGAAAGAAAAGCTAAAGGGCTCGTGTTTAGCATTTCAGCCTTGTCTGATGCTGGCATCATGTTTTCCCAGCACCACAAACTGCTTCCTGCTCTGGCCTGTGCTTGAAGTGCTGTAGGGTGAGGGGTGTAGAGAAGAGGAGGGGCTGCAGAAATGTCTCCCTTCAGCATGCCTTGTTGTAGAATCATAGAATGGCTAGGGTTTAAAGGGACCTTAAAGATCATCTAGGTCCAACCCTCCTGCATGGGCAGGGACATCTCTGACTAGACCAGGTTGCTCAAGGCCCCATCCAACCTGGTCTTGAACACTTCCAGGGAAGGGGCATCCACAGTTTCATTGGGTAACCTGTGCCAGTGTATTGCCACCCTCCCAGGAAAGAACTTGTTCCTAATGTCCAACCTGAATCTCCCCTCTTTAAGCTTCCAACTATTGCCCCTTGTCCTCTCACTACTCACCCATGTAAAAAGCCCTACCCCAGCTTTCCTGTAGGCCCCCTTCAGACATTGTGTGTTGGGCAGACACTGAGCCCTGACTCCCTCCATGCCAGCTGGAGGGGACAAGGCTGATGGCAGCACATCCCTTCTGGAGGGGTCACCTTGCTCCAAGTAAGCAAGGAAGCAAGCCTGAAGGGCACAACCCCATCTCCAACAGGTTAAAATTACCCTGTGGAGCCTCCTGCAGAGCTGGGAGGCCCTGCTGTTGGGAGAAAGCAGTCCCACAGCCAGATCCAGAGAGGATAAATTCTCTCCTATATTGAGCGTATTCTTGGCATCCACAGCCAAAGTTATTTTAAGCTTGCCTACAGCTGCCTGTTTGCCTTGCAGTCATGTCTGTGAGTGCCCTGCATGCATGGAGCTGTGCTTTTATGAATGTCTAGACCTGTTCTGGGCTCGGCCGAGCAGCTCCTGTGTTTAAATGAATGATAAAGAGAGAGAAGATGAAGCTCTCCCCCTTCCCCAGGGGTTCTCTGGCTGCTGGAACAAATGCCATTGCCATGAGGCTGGAAAACCCCTTTTCTTACTTCACTTGTGTCTCCCTGGCCTGGGGGGTTGGGCCATCAGTGCATCATCACTTGGTACATGAGGCATGCTGGTGAGAGGTGGGAAAGGGGGACCTGTTTCCCCAGGAAAGGAATTGGAGTGGGGTCCCTGCTCCTTCTGTGGGGGTGTTAGCCACTAGCTGTGGAGCTTTTGGCTTTAGAGTGTGAGCTTGCTCTGTCCTTTGGAGATAGAAGTCTTTGCTGGTCTGGGGTCAGATCCCCTGGAGATACAAGTAAGAGGTCACCCTGGGGTCTTATGCTCTTCTCTAGAGGACAGCAGTGGTTTTGGAGGCTTCACTGTGTTGGCTGTGTGAGGATCCCCAGGAAGGCAGCATTGAGGTTAAATGTAGTTTTTCAGCTCCCCAAGTGGGCAGCAGTACCAAGCTGCAGTGTTGCTGTGCTGCCCTCCTGAGCTGCAGAGGAAAAGAGGGCACCTAAAACTGCTCCTTCAGCATGGTGCATCTCTGCCCAGGGTATTTAATCCTTGTGCTGATGCAGATGAGCCTGGTGAAGCAGGAGAAATGTGGAACAGCTGTCAGAGCAGATTTCTCTTATTTTCTCCATTTCCCTCCTCTATTCTCCCTCCTTCTTGCTTTGCCCCCCACACCTGTTGTGAATTAGCCCTGCAGAAGCAGATGGTTATAGGTGGGAAATGAGTTTGTATTTGATGCTGTAGCCTGTTGCAAATGCTGCACTGTTTTGTTCATTTTATTTTTTAATCAACAGATTGTAATTTATGCCTATGCAAAAAGAAAAAAATAAAAGACCAAGACAAATAAATGACATTAAAACTGCTGTGAGCTTTTTGAGTATTTTGCAGGTGAATCTGCTGGTGGGAATGATGCAGAGCTACTTGATGCTTCCTTATGGAGCTCATGGCAAGTTCTTATTTTCCAACCTGACTAGAGCCAGCAGCTTTCACCTTGTCATCAAGCAGGCTCTGGGATCCAAAAGCTGCTTGGAGCAATGACTAAATGACTCTTAGAAACTTGCTGGGATACTTATAACCAAATACATCATTTTTTTTTACTTACAGGTCTGTGATAGACCATGGCTGTTCTCAGTCCATTCTGCAGTGACCTTGAAGCTGTCTCTGTGCATCAGTCTGTCCTCTGCCTTATCATGGCTGTGAGCAGAGCCCAGCTTGGCCCTGAGAAGTGACTAATTAAGGGTAGTTGTGTGTTGCTCTTTTTTTCTGAACATGGGCTGTAAATTACTCAGCAGGCAGCTAAGAGCAAGTAGAAAGGAAATGTTCTCACCAGGAGGAAGTTACTCTGGAACATAAAAAAGGCTGCAAAAAGGGAAAATTAACTGGCTTGAATGTGAGAAGGGTCACGGTTGTGTCTGCTTAACCAGGATGCATTGGAAGCAGGCCCATGTTAGAGGACTGCCCCTATAGCTCCTTGCAGAAGGCCATTGTAGGGTCCAAGAGGAGGAGAGGGGCTGCATGGGTGTGTGCCTCAGCTCTCAGCCCAGGACTTAATATGTGAAAGGGCTATGCAGGGCAGGAAAAGCCTTTGTACACGCCTCAAATCAACTGAGGACACAGGGCCCATTCCAAGCCCTGGAGAGTCCCACTGTATTTACAGAAACAGGTGAGTTCAAATACACAGCAAGGGCAGGGGGAAGCACAAGCTGGTGCAGGCAGTGAAAGTAATGTGGTAAAACTGCAACACCCTCTAGCAAAGGACCTCTGATAGACTTGGACCCAGATTGCTCTAGAACCTCTTCACACACACATACACATACACCTCGCACAGGAGAGCCCCCACCATGCAAGTGTTCTTCAAGCACTGCAACTTGGGCAAAGTAAAAGCTGTTGGAGTTGTACAGAGGCTCAGCCACAGCTCTCTGCTGGTGGCCAACAAAGGAGCATGGTGCCAGGCAAACCTGCTTGGCCTGGTGTGAAAGCAGCAACTGCTGGTTTTCCTGAGGAACAAAAAGCAACAAGACATCCTTTAACTTGGAACAAACTTTTTTAAAATTTATTTTATAGATCACACCAGCCTGAGTGATCTTTGAATGCTGGTCACAAAAGAGAGAGATCACACCACCTCCTTTGCACAAACTGAAGTAAACCCTCTTCCAGTCTTGGCAGTCTCCTTCATTTGGAGCACAGGGAATGGAGAAAGAAAACCGCCTGGAGCTCCCTGCTCCCCTTGGAAGCAGTGAAATCAGATGCAGGTTAATGCTGCTCCAGGGCCAGAAGACAACCGAACCAGGCCCTCGTGCCCTGCTCAGCCACACTTCACACCCCCTCACAATGCGGGTGCTATTAGTGTTGTAGCCGCCTGTAGTTCCTCCCTCACCAGGAGAGTGCTGGTATTTAGGCACATAGCTTGGAAAGGACTGTCTGGCCTCCCTGCTTCCACCCATGCTCAGGCCACTGCAGTCTCTAAGGCAAAGTACCCTCGACTCCAAACCCCATTTCCTCACCACGCCGCTTAATGCTCTTGGAGTGCTGGTGCCGGCACTGGGAGACGTGCCCTCCTCCCCTGAGCTTGCTGTCAGTCAGTCAGTTTGAAAGCCTGCCTCGAAGCACAAGGTGAACTGGAATGAATGCCACACAGGAGCCACAGAGCAAGAAACAGGAACAGCCCGCTAAGGTGGGACAGAAACTTTCCAGTCTCCCTCTCATTAAAATTAAAAGTCCTTCATTGGAGGAGGAAGCCCTCAAAGAAACCGAGGCTGACCACACCTGCTGGGGAGAGCCATGATTTGCTGAGGCTGCCACCTCCTCCCTCAAACCACCACCACGCTCCTACAGCTCACCACAAGCCATCAGAGGATGACTCTTGTCCTCACGGGAGCCAAGCAAAGAGGCAGGGTTAGAAGAGAGATCAAAATACTCAGGGAATTGAGAACTTGCACAACCCAGGGTTAAAAAAACATGATAACTTATCAAGTTAATACACAGACATCTTTGCAGGGCCTTCCTGAAGAAGCCAGAATTTGCCATTTAAAAAAAAAAAAAATCTTAAAAAAAAATCAATCATCTTAAAACATCATAAAAATTACCATGTACTTCAAAACCTGAAAGCCCTTCATCACGTTTGGTACCAAATCATCATTGCCCTCTTTGGACAAGAAGGGAGAAAACAAATCTTACCTCTGCCCTGGCAAAGTTTAGGCAGCGAGTTCCAGAGGAAGTCTGGGAACTCTTGGAGTAAACAAAATCAAGGGAAGGTCATGTTTGACCAGTGTCACTGTTCCAAAGGTATATTACACCACCTGTGGTCTCTGTCTGTCGAGGTGAGAAGGCTTTCCCTGACTCGAGGGACAGACCCAGTGTTCCTGCACTATATTCCTAACACTGTCAGTGGAGCTGCTGCACCTTGAGGGACAGGTTCAATTTGCTCCAATGTGCACTGCACAAACAACAGGAAAAGCAGCATGATGGGAAGAGGGACAGGATGGACAAATGACTACCCACTTAATTCCATCTCTAATTAAAATACTAAGTGCTATCAATGTATTTGACAAGGATATTTGGTATAGGATTCCTCACCTTAGCATCAAGAACTGCTTTCCAGTTTGTTTACCTCTTAGATCTCCAGCTAATGAACTTTCTTACCATCTCCTTCAAACTTCAGTCACTAGGTTAAATGAAACCCACTTAGAAATAGTTTAAGACAGAGGGAATCCAGAAACATTTGGCACGGGGCAACAGTGGTGAGGAAACAATGCCCTATGGAGCCATCCTAAGCAACGTGTTTTAACCTTTGCAAATCTGGAATTTCAGGCGTTTGCTAACGCCTGGATCTGAGACAGCAAATAGGAGGAGAGCAGCAAGTCCTGTGGACAGAATGGGGGGAGGGAGGAGGGAGGCAGCTAACTGGCTCTTCGCAGTTCTATCCAGACTCTCCTCTCATCTTCATGCACACAAAATATAATAAAAACTAGTAAGAATAAAAACTAAGCCCATGATGTACAAAAATGTGTCAACAGGGGAAGGAGGAAGGTGTCAGTTACTCAGTTCTGGGTGTCTTATCACCTTCATTAGCTTATAAATTATGCTCCTCTCCATCGCTTCCTTCAGGGAGGAGGGATGATTCTTCTGCAGCCAATCAGCTGGGATGGGTTTTGGTTCAAGCTGCTCTGGATCTTTTGGATAAGAAATGAAGGGAAGGGAAGGAATTCCTCAGAGGGAGGAGGAGTAAGAAATTCAGCAGCCACTGGCAGGAGTCACACAGGCTCCCTGAGACTTCACTTTATGGCGCTGACCCCCACGTCGCCGGCCTCCTCCTCCAACTTTTGACTGAAAAACAAGAAGACACACTTCAGGGCGCTGCAATCTCTGAACCAGAGCATCAAGCACAGCAGAGTCCAGACGGATTACACAGACACCCAGACAGCAGGAGCGCAGTTGTGACTGACCAGCTTCCTACCGCTGCAGGAAGGAGATCAGGCCGACAAGACACCATGAAGGAAGGAGGAGAGACAGGTACACCATGAAGTTCAGCCCTTCAAGCTGGGGAGAACCCAATTTCCCAATTTTTCTGAACGCTTTGCTCTCCCAGGAGAATCAGCAGGTGCTATGGGGTCAGCATCTGGGAAACCAAGGCCTCAAGCACCCTTGGCTTTGTGGAGAATGAAAGGGGAGTCCCCCACCTCCCTACCAGGGCTTTCTGGATAACCTCGCTCTGTTCCCAGCCTCAGGCCAGCCAGCCCACCCATCTCTTTTAAAGCAGCCAAATACCTTATTGCCCTCACGGACGTGGGGCTCTTCATCCAGCGCAGGCTGAAGGGAAGCAGCAAGGAGAGAGAGGGAGAGGTAAGCAAGAACAAAAGCAACACAGACTCTTGGGGAGGGGACACGGAACAAAAAGCAAGCTGGGAGCACTACTTAAAACCACAAATGATGCTACAACAAGGAGATGGGGGATCAGTAATAAGCCACAGGAATATGCAAAGGGAGAGAACCCCTGTCAGTGTCTCCTCTTTCAGAAGCCAGCCTGGTTCAAGAGGGTGAGATTTGACCAATGACAACTAAAATAGCTAAAATTACGAGAGGGAACAGCGACAAAGTCTCTTGACAGAGTCAGTTCCTGAACCTTTCACTTATTAGGTAAGTACATGTACTAAAGCTGACAAATAGTTCCCAAAGACTGCAATTAGAACAGTTTCCATTCCTTTTGGAGCAGAAAGGTTAGATACCAGTCTGGGACAAGATGAGCTGAGAAGTTCTAACCAACAAAACACCTGGATAAATTTATCTCAAAAGAGCTAAGTGTCTCCTCCTTCAACATCTCCATCCTCCCTCCTTGACAGACAACCTACTGATACTACTAATTAGGTTGCAATTTCTCTAGTGTAGGGTTGTTCCACCTCTCTCTCAGACAGCAGAGACCTATTCTGTGACTGGCTGTTAGATGCTTCACTAGTTCAGCTACTGGGTATACAGAGATGCCTCTTCACCGTGAGCACAGTTAAGCAGTGAAACAGGTTGCCAAGGGAGGTTGTGCAGCCTTCCTCCTTGGAGCTTTTCAAGTCATGACTGGAT
The DNA here is from genome assembly GCF_000747805.2 of Chaetura pelagica. Classification (NCBI taxonomy): domain Eukaryota; kingdom Metazoa; phylum Chordata; class Aves; order Apodiformes; family Apodidae; genus Chaetura; species Chaetura pelagica. The sequence continues at coordinate 376,337 of NW_009951793.1, read as the reverse complement.
AAAACCCTGAGCAACCTGGTCTGACCTCACAGCTAATCCCACTTAGAGCAGGAGGTTAGACTAGACATTCACTGAAGTCCAACCTGAATTGTTCCAGGACATTAAAGTGCTGAAATATCAGCCATGAGGAGTCAACCAGTCACCAGAGAATTCTGATTTCTGCTGTGAGACTAGTTACATTTCTATGTGTTTCTGTTGCATCTGGAGCCTGAAGGCAAGTTCAAGGGTATGAGGGGATAATGCTTGTGTTTTTATAGTGCCCTTCCTCCAACAGAAGAATCCAGGACAGACGGGGTGTTTTCCTCACTTACCAACGGTTGTAGGGCAGTAGGTGTGAGTGGTGCTGCGGCTGTTGAGGGGGCCTCATCCCCAGCTGTTTGACCTCCAGCTGCTGTCCCAGTTGGGGGAACACCATCCTCTCGTTTGGTAACGGCTCCCTTCTTAGTTGACTGCATCTTGATCTGCTGTGGCTTGGAATTCATTGGCGAGTTATTGGTGGTCTGGAGTAACTGCAGATTACAAAGGGAGAAGCCAAAATCAGCATTAAAAAAAACAGGCCAACATGGCAAGGTTCAATGCTGCTTTTTAACAAAAAGCTTTGGGAGAATTGATACCAACAGCCATTGAGAAGCATGCAGCAGCAGCTACTGAAATCTAGGCTCCTGAGCTGCCATCAGGAACTTCTAGACAGTGGAAAGGTCCACTTGGCTGAGGTGACACTAAGCCCACCTCAATATGACTCAACGGGACCAGGTACAAGCTGTCAGAAAGAGACTGCGCCATAAGAACTAGAGGCATCAGGCTCACCCTCCACCTTCACATCCCCTCATTCCCACCAGCTAAGACCAACCACACAACAAAACACACCAGTCATCTGCAACCCAAGTCAGGGCTGACATCTGTAATTGAAGGACGCTCTCTTCCCTCAATTTTCCAGAGGAGCTACGTGGATTCTCCTGCTGGCTTTCTCAGTGCCAAAAGTAGCCAAAAAAAACCCCCCAAAACAATTGGACTCTTCAGCTTTTACCTTAGTGATGGTGCCCACAGCTTTGGTGCGGCCTTCACGGAAGACCAGACGCTGGTCTATATGCAAATACTCGGGGGTTTTGATGAAGCGGAAGTGCACGGTGGCTTTGTCCCCCGTCCGCAGGCAGTCCTTGTCCATGCTGAGAATCGTGGCCGTCTGACGGATGCTGCCACAGTGCACTGGGGATGTAACACACAGAGGCTGTCAAGGGCCAGTGCCACCCGGGGAATAAGCTTCAGGCACACCTAAGGCAGCTCTCGCTAGCCTGCGGTGAACAGTGCTGAGTTTGGAATGGAAAACTCTGCTGTGCACCAAAGACTCTAGGGGTCACATGGCTGCCTTTGTTCAGTCCTCAGGAAGAAAACACATATGAGCTACAACAGTTGCCTTGAAACACAGACTACCATGAAGCATCTTCAACAGAATCCTACAAGCCAAGCAGTCAGGCTAGAGGGCATGACCTGAGTCTCTCAGTCAGAATCTGAAGCTGAAGAATCTTTGCACCGTGGAGATCCAGCTCAGGAAGGCTCCAAGTACACTTGGAGTCACTCATCTTTCTACCTTCAGCCTTTGCTCCTCTATCAGCTCCCACTCTTCTCTCCAATACATTGCTGGGAAAGCTCACGCCAGAAACTATGTCTCAAATTCAGGCTGACAAGAGCCATCAGGAGAAAAACTATCTCAGGCTACAGCTGATATAAACTGCTACCACTGGGAAACAAAGATGGGACAACAGTGAGACACATACCCATGGCCTGATATCGTGGGCTGATGGTGGTGGGGTGATGGAGCACCAGAATCTCTGCTTCAAACTCCCACGACGCTTGTGGATTCAGGCGTGGTGACACCATTACCATGCCTTTCCGGATGGAGGAACGCTTGATCTGAAAAGCAGAGAAGCAAAAAAACCTTACTGGGATTCTCCAGGGAAGAAATTTTCTTCTGTGGCTGACTGCATCCAGGAGGATGCTAAGGGATTTCACAGACACTAGCTCATGCTCACCAAAAGGCAAAGCCAGAGCTGTTTAGCAGTATGTACTGAAGTTCTGCAAAGGTTGCAAAAATAAAGTTTGGTTGAAGTTTCTCAGGAAGCTTTAGTTGGAGTGCTGGGAATGCTGGACACTGACAAAGAAGTTTTAACTCACTAATCCTTTAAAAGCAAAACATCTACCCTGACTGCACTTTACCCAAGCAGATGGGTAAAGCATGATGTCTGTTAATACAAAATTGCAAGACTGAACACAGGAAGTTTGGTAGAGCTTAAACTATAGCCCCTTGAAATCCATGCAGCTTCTACTGACAGAAAACTTTCACTAGAGGAATTGCATCAAATTTTGCTAATTTTCAAACCCCAAATCATGCAGCTGGTTCTACAAGTTGAGAGGAAGAGTATAAATACCCTGCCTAGGCTACTAATGCAGTTGTAGCACAAGAGAAGACTTTTCTAGTAGCGCGTCTGCTTCATAACACATCTCCTCGACCCTGTTCCTCATTGCCTGGGGTCCCACTGCTATTACCTGGCAGCTGCCAGGTGGAGCAACGGGGACACAGGACCACAGAGGTTCTGTGGGATCTGAATGCAGCCAAGGCTTGCAGAAGCAGTCTGATTGCAGCTGAACTCCAAGAGCACTCTGAAATAGGGAGGGTGGTTCTTGTTCTGAGAGCCTAGAGCAGATCAGCTCACCTTTTTCAAAGCAAAGGAGGCAGTCTGGCCTCCCCGCACTTCTTTGACGGGCATTCTCTTGCGGTGGATGGACTTGACAGCAATAGGCAGGAAGTTGCCAAGGGGATCTGGGCCCAGCAGCAGGGTGTCATTTAGCTTGATTAGGCCTCTCAGCGTCGTCCCAGACACCACTGTTCCTACACCCTGTACCAAAAAGAAGAAAAGGTAATTGGGGTTATCTGACCAAGCTAGCAGAAGAACTCTAGAACTCCCTCCTCTAGGGAAGATGCCTCTTCAATCTGAGAGAGAGTAGAAAATTCTTCCAAACTCCAGGCCCCTTACCGGGACTGAGTAAGTATCATCTATCTGGAATTCTGCCGGCTCTTCCTCCCTGTAACTGGTCCGTGGAGACAAGAGATTAAGAAACATCTTCAGCAAATCTAGGTTCTCCCCAGTGACATTTGAAATCTGAAAAATCGGGCACATCCTGTAAAGCAAAAATGATGAAAATGAAGTTAGTTCACTTCCCTGCCTGGAATTCCACGTGTAGGAAAATCTTGGGACTGAATTCAATACACAGCACTATGAAGGGAGAGCCTGGCAAGCAGTCAGATGCACGATACCCCATGTTTGAAAACCTGCTACATTGCCTCTGTCTTTTAATGACATTCAGGAATAGGTGTAAGGTTCCAGGGCTGAAGGAAGCTGAAAACCCTGCCATCTTCTGCAGACTGCCCAGAAGCACCCTCTCATTTCTGCCTCAGAGAGGGGAACACAAGCAGCTCAATCTCAGAATCAACGCATTCTTAATGGAATCAACACACCACATGGCAGATGCAACCTTCACACATCTAGACAAAGGGACTCTCTTTCTGAATCTTCTCACCCAGTCTCCAAATAGGATTAAAAGAGAAACGACTCTCCTCTCCTCCCGTTACCTCTCTGAGCTGAAGTTGGAGGCTGTTACAATGACATCATCCTTGCTCTGAACCAGCACGGGAATCTTCCTGCACCCTGGGGACTTCAGCAGTCGCTGTAACAGCTTCAGGGTTTCTTAAAGGGTGAAATGAATATTGTTAGGGCAGCATCTCCCGCCTTTACAAACTGCTTTTGTGGGTCTTTCCCCAAAAGGGAGACTGGTGCTTTTGCCACAAATAGACAGGAGAAGATGGCTAAAGGTGCGTGAGTGAGACTGAGTTTGCTACAGCCCAGGTGGGACTGAGGAGTCATTCCATCTTGCATTTCTTGCCAGCTAGCCTGTTGCCAAGTGACACCACACGTGAACAGACATACATGTTTGCGTCTGCAAGTGCATTGCTGGGAAGCAGACATCTTATAGCTTTCTATTAAGTAGCTTTAAGTGGTCATAAGGTACTTCCTCTTCCTAGAAAGGGTTTTTCATATTGAATTCAATGAAAACCAGCAGCACTCAGGAATTGAAATATTAGAGAATATGTGAATTAGCAAGAAATTTTGACCAAACCAAACTCAACACACTTTCCCTGGCAATCAACCTGCCCTAGAAGGTTTAGAGAAACAGGAAAGAGGTAAAGATCATCATTACAGACTAGGACAGTGTAAATGGCCAGATCTGGAAAGAAGTATTTTGGGACAAATCTCATGGCTCCCTACTTTGATCTTTGCCTCTTTTTAATTTATTTTCTAAGTCTTATATCTGTCAGCCAGCAGCAGCATTACTGGATACAGGAGCACCAGCCTCCTGCAAAGTGCCTTAAAATACATGAGGAGGAAAAAAAAAAGGCTAGTAAAGGCTTTAAAGATCAAATCAATATCCTGTAATTGTCATCCAATTAGATGGGTTTTGTGAACAAATTATTACCTATGGGAAAGTGATGTTTTGGATACAGAAACCCAAACATCTAATCATGCCATCTGCTCTTCACAGATACACTTCAGCCAGATCTTGTGTCCGTTTAATGTAAACAAACATGACACAGGAGTGTCTTCCCCCAAGAGCAGCTCTTCTCTCCTCACCCTGGGCCAAACATTCTCTTTCCTTCCCAGTTACTATCTTATGGTTGGGCCTTACATGTATGTGCCAAACATCTATTACAGAGACATTTAGATTATCTTCTGATCACATGCATCTGTTTACCTGGAACATAGCTAGGATTTTTACAACAATGAACTAACCACAGACAGTACTAGGAGCATTCACTTTCCTGATCCTTAAGACTGATTATCAAAACAATCATTGCTCCAATTAACCACAGCATGTTCCTGAAGGTGTAAGAAAAGCATCAAGAGATTTTTAAAGGTGAGAGTTGGTCACAGCCTGAAAAAATATCAAGCATAGGTTGATATAAAATATCAAGCATAGGGACACTGCTGGGGTTAGAGGTGCTCCTTTAACTGCTGCTGAGCAAAAAAATTTGCTAGCCCCTGCTGGTCACTGCCATCCCTCCTTTGTGTCTAGTCCAGTCCTGCTGCCACACCCCACATATGCACCTGCTTTGAACCATGATTTATTGTTTGTTGTTTGGGTGTTCAGACAGAGGAAGGAGCTGCTGTAGTTATGCCAGCCTATCTGAGAAGTGCCCAGGTAAGCCTTCACCTAACAGCTGCTGGAGAACAAGTTTAATCACAGCTTAACATCACATTCCAACTGCGGGCAAGGAGGAAAAAAGCTTTCAAAATAACTTCCAGACCTTTGCTCCACATTTAAATACTCAAGAGAGAAAGCAAAGGCACAACCTCAGCTGTATGTTTCTTCCCTCAGAGCTTGATTAAGCAAAATCCTGTATCAAGCACTTTTGGGTTGCCAAGCTGCGTCCCTCAACTCATGTAATTTTGAAATAGTGCCTACGAATGAAATGCCTGCAAAATGGACAAGGGAAAAGGATAGATTTCTGGAAGGTGTTTAAGATCCAATCAAAACCAGATAAAGCATCTTTCCTCCATTAGTAATTCCTCAACCCAAGCAGAGAAGTACAGCCCTGAAGAGAGCTTGTAGGACTCACCTTGCAAGATGTTGGCAGGGCACATGTCGATCTTGGTCACCACAACAAAGACAGGAACATTAAGTGCAAGTGCCAGGCCCAAGTGCTCCTTGGTCATTCCAACAATCCCAGCGTTACTGCCAACCTACACCAGGGATACAAGACATGGTGATATTTCTCCTGCACTGAGCTAGGTTACAGAGAAGGCCTTGCGTCAGACACGCAGTAGGCTGTGATTAGGTTGTAGATGCTTCATTGGGACTGAATAAGCAGACCCAGCTCATTTCAAATGCTCTTGGACATTGGCTGAGGACTCATTTCTCCTCCATTTTAACAAGGTTTTGTAGAGTTTAAAAATCTTTTAGTTTTCAAGAACCAGACATACGGGGCCGGTCTGGGACTGGCAGTCCTGGGGCACTTGCCTCCGAGTCCTGATGAGATACCCACAGCGGCTGCTATTCTCCACCTCTGGGAGATGCTGCCTCCCTCCACAACCCCATAGCAACCGTGCCACAGGAAAGAAGTTGAGGCTGTTACAGGTTTGAACAGCCTCACTCCTGCAGGTACTAAACTTCTTTCTCACCACCTACCATAAGCATGCAGAAGTCAGGTAAATGGCCGGTCATGCCGAAGACAGTGGTTTTCAGGTACTTTTCGTGGCCAGCTAGGTCAATGAAAGTAATGACCTTGGTGGATTTCTCACAGATCTTAGTCCACTCCAAGCTGCCACCATGGCTGTCAGGCTTGTTCACCACGTTGCCCTCGCTGTCAAAGCCCAGGATGTCATTGCCCACACTGCTGGTGCGGCCTGACTCAATCTCGTGCTTGTGGCGGAAAAGCTTTTGCCGAGCAAAGCCTCGGCCGTTGTCCAGCTCGCCGTGTGTCAAGACACCCAGCAGTGTGCTCTTCCCTGCGTCCACATTGCCAACCACTGCTACCCTGGAGGGGAAAGAAAGTAGGAACCTGGTAAAATCTGATACCTGAAGAAATAAACAAACGAAAACTGAGAAAAACCTTGCTGCTCCTGCAAACAACTAGCTTTTTCTCCCCAGCCTTCAAAGAGAGATTGGAAAATATATCAGACCTTCACAAGCAGAGCAAAGATCCTTTCACAGCGATTAGGTTACAGGGGAGATCCCAGGCTCTGGGGACTGGGATGTGGAAGGCTCTGTAAATGTCACTGGTGTCCAGATCACAGTCAGCCGAACCTGACTTTGCTTGATGCCATATAGAATCTCTCTCTTCAAACCTCCAGTCTCTGCAATCCAACTTATACTTTGGCAACTAAAAAAAAAAAATTATCCCAACTTGGTCTAGAATAGCTCTGCCTTTTTTGTATTTGTCCCACTGCAACAGCACCAGCTGCCAGAGAGAGAGCACAGAAATTTGTATTGCTGTTACCAGAAAAGGTCAAACAACAATAAAATGTTTTAAGGGAAAAACCTCCTTCCTTGTCGCTGATAAAGGTGGCTATCATGGCTGTTGGCAAATGTTGGAAATTCATTCTGTCCAGGACTGGGCAATCTCTCCAGTTGTATTACACAGGCTATTATATGTCCATTAAAAGGTGACCTGGATCAGCAGAATCTTGGAATAGAACTGAAGCCTTAGTCAAAAATATTGCATACCAGCAGTGTGCACATGCGCACACACATACAGACCCACATGCACGTGTGACTCCCTATTGGGATTCCAGCTCACAAAAGATGCCCAAACTGAAAAGCTGTCACCCAGAGAGCAACAGCCCTTAGTTAAACACAGGCAAATCTCCACAGTCAGTTTGCTCACAGTAGAGACAGCAACAACAACAAAAAGGCGATTTCATTAGCAAGGAGCGGTCAAGCCCAATTGCCTTTGTTGGGTGGCTGCAACACCCAGACTTAAATTGGAGCTGCTGGCTCAGCACAACAGACTGCTCACAGGGTAAAAATGCAGCTGGGCTGCTGACTAACCTTACCTCCACCCTGGCTCCTCACCTGACCTCCAGGAAGTCGTTGTCACCCACACGTTTCCGAACAAGGTAGTCGCGCACCTTGCCCCCTGCCTCCTGGTGCTCCCGCAGGAGGATCACGTCTGCCTCAATCTGCTCTGCCATGCTCTTCAAGGTGGCATAGGATGCTTCCATGTCTGCCTCGCTCAGACCGTACTCAGTCCCGTCTAGTGTGATGTTGAGGAGACAAAGGACAGTCAGTGAGGACCACCTGGCAATGGCCAGTGGCAATGTCATTCTGCCTGGGACCTGGACATTGGAATTTATCTGTGCACTGGAGGTGTCAGGCATCTACACAGAGTAAGCCCAGGAAGAAAAAAAGATAGTCTTCACTCTAGTGTTAAAAGATACTAGAAAAGCACCATCTTACATCTAGGAGTTTTCTTCATGATTTCTAAAAGCAAATACTTTGGGATTGGCAAGAAAGACACGTTAATGTCTAATTCCCTTTCTTTGCATGTTCAAGGTACCTTGCGTGCAATTTCCTTCAGTCAGATGAAACATCTCCTCTCACATTGCAATAAAGCATTAGCAGAAGGAGAGCTCTGACTGAAATATCACCACAATTAACTAGTGAATGAGGAACCAATTAAAAAAATCAGCTTATTTTATAAAACAATATCCCAAGTGCCTTTTTTCTGCAAGTCTGGCTTGCGCAGCAATTTCTTTAGCCTCCATGCACCACAGCTGAAACAATGTTTTTGGCATGTTTTGCTGCCTTCATCCTGGCACTGGGAAGAAATGCTGACAGCACAGGAGGCCAGAAAAACCCAAGGAGGCACTGCGGCCCCTGAACAGCCCACCCAAGCAAAGAGCTGACAGTCAGAGCAAGCCCATGGCAACTACCTAGACCGTTTAAAGGTCACCACAGCTCTCAGGTTCTCTCCTAATGCAGGTGCTGAGAAGCTGGTAGATTTCAGGCCAGAATCATCCCTTGGGTAAAAAAAATCCACAAGAACAAAGGTGGACACCACATAGCACCTGCATGACACAAGCCATTGCTGCGTGTGCATTCATACGCATGGCTGACTCATCAGCTGGTAAGCAGTAACTGCAGTTTGCATGAACTAATCAGCTTTTTAATTAGTGCACAGCTCTACTACACAGTAGTACAGGATAGGGGAGGGTAGGAGCCAAGGCAGAAAGGGCAGGGTCACTCTGATGCAGCGGTGAGCCAGCCTCCTGGCAGCCTTCACTTGCTCTCTGTCATCTCAGGTGGGAGTTCTTGATGATCAGAATCACAGCCACTCCAAGTGAATGAGAAGGAGGGACGGTGGCAGGTATATCAAGATTTATTTCAGTTGCCTATTTTTTCCAATTTATAGAAGAGATCGCCATCTTCCTCAACTATGCAGTAAGCCAAAATGAAGTTTTAGGAAACAAATGCCTACTTCTGAGTACATCGTACCAACAACCACCAGTTAACACCCTCATAAGGTATCCCAGGAGAAAAAGGAGTCACTAACCCAACTATCTAGATGTCCCCTGCAGATGTGGTTATCCCATACACCAACAATTCAGACTACACATGGGAAGCTCTCTGGGACACAAGGGCACTACCCCTGTGATACTGGCTGCACAACAACTGGTCATCTAATCCCAGCTTCTCCTCTATGTTGGCTGCTTCACAAGATAACAAAAAAACCCAACCAAAACCACACTGTTCTGAGGTACCACAACTCCCTCCTTCCATTATCTCAGCCAGCCCTGGCACTGACGACATGGCATTTGTACTCTTCCTCAAATATAATAACTAGTAGAATGTCTGATTTGATGTCCAGCAGATATCTCTTTGCAGCATGCCTTTAGTTTTACGATAGCCATAGACAATTTTTCCATATTCAGAAAATAAATTTCAATTTTAAAGCAGGGCCATGTTCCATATAATTTTACCAGTATGAGATGCAAATATTCAAATTGTGAAAAAGAACAAAAAGGGTTACCTTTGCTAACTGCTAAAACCTGCAAAGGCAAATGATGGCAGTCTCACTCAAGTTAATGTGACAATAAAGGCCTCATGCTGTGAAAAAGAAAGCCTCTCTCTCCATAGTACAGACACACACACTAAGAAAGAAAGTCAGCAGCATGTATTTTGGCTATCTGAAATATCTCAAATACATTCCTGTGTAAATATTGCTATTTACAATGGAGAAGTGAACAAAAACTGACAGAAACGAGACCTCCATCAGACATTCAGGATGTCTGTACTCAAACTGTTATCATAATTTCAGATCCTTCCTCTTTTCCCGGTGTGCCTAGACAACTTATGCCTTATATCCAAACAGAATTTTATACATGATTTATACAAAAAAATATGTTTAGCTCAGCTACACGTATCTTGCTGGCATGGGATAGAATAAAAGAACCTGTCCCACATGTTCTGCTAAACTTTTTGGAGGTTTCCAAGTTATTCTGGAAAAGTAAGTACTACCTTCAGCAGCAGCCCAGTTAGGTGAACTAGGTGTTTCTTACAATTTTAATGTTTGTTTTTTTCCTGAGGAAGCTATACTCACCTGATCCTTGACCAATGACATAGATGGTCTCCCCACATCCCTCATCAATCCTCTCTGACATCTGACGGAGCAAACTGTCATACTGCTCTGAAGTTGGACTCACCATCACCAGCTGGAAAAAAGTTTAAATATCCATTTGCAGATACCAAGCAAGCAATTTCAAAACCAGCTTCAGTTACAAGGATAATCAATCCATGTGCTTTATTGAAAGAGAAAGGCTTATTTTCAAGGACCACTTTCTGGTGCTCTGTTTTTGGTTTTGTTTGTTGTTGGTTTTTTTTTCCCCCAGCTTTGCTGACAGCCATTTCCTTGTGACAGGGTTATTAGCCTGAACTCCCAGTTCATTTATGTTGGAAGATATACTTCAAAGCAAGTAAGAATACCAAGCAACTCATTAAGAAGTAACCAATGTTTAAAAGCCACATGTAAGTCAACACGCCACTTCTACCTCTGCGTAATACGTGTTTCCATGAAAGGAAAACAGAAAGGGGAGGAGACATTTTCTCCAAAGATATTCCTCAGATGAGTATTCCACAGCCACTACTAAACAGAATGCTGCTGCTCCCCCAAAGTATGATGAGGCAGAAGAAGCCAGCCAGACCTCACTGCAGAACACCTCTAGGCACCAAAACCTAAAGCATCTCACAACTCTTTCACATACTTGATCTGGTTGGACTTGGTGATCCTAAAGACCAGACTAGAATTCCAACTAGAATGATTCTGTGATCTCCCCTTTTGTTTTCTGAGGGGCAAAGGGGAAAGAGAAAACATGAATAAGCATTATTTTCAAAGTCCTAACAAAACTTCAGGTAGTTTAAGCCTATTTGAACGTTTCACCAGCAGAGAGCTGCAGTTTTGAAAGCCAGCAACTGTGCTACCAACAAGCTTTGACTGCAGCTACTGCAACAACCACAACTTCATTTGCCCTTCCCTGCAGAGGCATCAAAAAGAGTGAACAGAGGAAACGAGGACAAGGCAGTGCTTCAAGAAGGATTTTTCTTAGAACAAAATGGTGTAGCACCATTTCTGGAAAAAACCTGTGTCACTCATAATTGTACTGAATGACTTGAAGCTGAAGACACTCACACAAAGTGACCACAGTGGTGTTGTGACAGTGTCAGACCAAGGAGACCTTAATCACCCATTCAGGACTGATGGACTACTTGCTTTCTGGCTGCCTCCATGGTTACAAATCTTCTGAACATTCTTTTACAGTGGCTCAAGAGCTGCTGCAACTGAGATGTGCATTGCTGTGAAAAGGGCACTTTTAGTAAGAGTTGTAAAGGCTGTTGCCCACCGACAGCCCTTTGGGCAGGCAGGTCTGTGCCACACTACAACACTCACCAAAATCCACGCTTCCATTAGCTTCCAGTCCTGCACAGAAAGATGTGCTTCCCACCACTACGCACTAAGGCCACTCTGAAATCTGTGCTAGATTTGCCTAAAAGATGTGGCTCACAGCAGTTCACAATGATTGCATCTTCAAGCCTGCCCAAACACTCTTACTAAGGCAGCCTGACTCGCTGGCACAGCTAACACAATGTGTATTCAAGGAGGAGCCACCTTCACCACTCACTACTACTACACAGGTGATGAAGACCTTTATTAGAAATGAAGGGTGCAAGAGAACCAAAACCCCCACAAATTTAAGCATCTTGCAGAACTCTAGTGATACATACACCTGGAAGACTGAAGCACATACAGCAACTGCTTGTTAGAAGGTTTAAGCAGTCAAAGCAACACTTTCCTTGGATGTTTAGGGTCACACAGAGAATGTATGTGTCTGCAAGGGCCAGACAGCTATGAGAGAGAAAATCACCTTCATGATCACTTTAGATCTTTAGATACTTTAGATGCATGCCCTACCTAAGGCTTTGAACTACTTGGCATTGTCTGCAAAGGGTAACAAAGCACTCTGATTTGGAAGGCCACACAGTCCTCTTGCTTTGTGCTACAAAGAATTGGGTTTTGCCTTTATTGTTGTTTTGGTTTTGTTTTCTTCTTAAGGGAGACCATGGGATGTAAATTCCTTGAGATGGAAACTGGCAACTGTTCAGATGGTGAACTGGGAGAACAGAAAGCTGTGTGCTGATGAGTAGGGCTTGTTTTGCCCAACAAGCACTTTCAGGAACTCCTGGAAGCACAGCAGACAGGCTCACTGTTTTGGCTAGTGCACCAGCATAGGTGAGAGATTTAGGAAATTCTATTAAATATGCTGTCATACACATAAAGATTGAAAAAATAACAGGGACCAGCAGGGTAGAGGCTCCCTAACTGCAGTTTCTTTGAGTCTCATCACTGTCTTTATTTTTCTTCCAGTTCAAATCCTTCAGCAGGGTGAGTGGACATTGACTAAAGGAAGTAGCAGGGGAATATTTCAGCCAAGCAGCTTGCTGCAGCCTTCCCTCTGGGTGCCAGGAAGGAGGGCTGGGGGCTCAAACAGCACGGTACCTGTGCACATTCAGGCTGCATATATAAAAATGCTGCTCCCCACTCCTGCTGCTTTCACTGCTGTGCAATGGTGATGTTGAAGGGTGTTCCAGTGCTGCCCCAAAACAGCAGAAGTCCTCCAAACACCACCCTGGGGCTGATGAAGCTTGCACCTGATACGATTTAGCAGGATGTCAAGAGAAGGATGTGTAGAACAAATAGCAGCTTTCATGGATCACACCTTCCAATGCCCTTCAGTATTTTTAACAGCTGCTTCAGCCAGTCCTGCAGTTTTGCTGGTCACTGCAAGGCTTTACCTGCTGTTTTGAAGATCCCTTTAGCTAAAGTCCTGGACAGAGTGAGCCTGTTCTTTGCCATCTCCTTGGTGGAAAAAACGAAAAACCACCTATCTTGACTGCTCTGCTTTTTTAGCTTTTCACCTTTGAGCTATCCCCTCCACATTTACACTATTCTGTTTTTTCAGAGGTTTTCCCAAAGTAAAAAAAATTCACTTATATTATGTCTACTTCACCAGGCACTGAGCAGTTAAGAGTAGGAGCCATGTGGGTCTAGCAACCTCAGATTTCCTATAGGGCAAAAAAAGTAACAACCAGTTATTGTTTTATTCTCATGACAGCAGAAGGAAAGGTATCTTACAAATTAGAGATGCCACCTCCGAAGTCCCTTCACAGTCTCTGGGGAGAGATGACTTTTCTCATCTTTCCTCTGATCAGTTTTGGGGTTATGAGACACCAGAAGTGGGCAATAGCTCCAGCTGTCTAAGCTTACTCCAGGGGGACAAGCCGGTCTGTGCCATTCTGCACTGCCCAACAACAAGCAAGAGGCCATAGCATTAATTAACAACAATTTCAGGACCAGACAGATTCAGCTAAGGTTGTATCAGCACTACCAGCACTCCTCACAAAAGAAGCTTCCTGTATCTATGAGGCATGCAAACTATAAAGACCAAGGGCACACCAGACACTATGTGGTACATAGTGCTGCTCGTTATTGCAACAACACAGGCTGGCATTTTAAAAGGCTGGAAAGCCACCAGCAGCCACTGGGAAGTCGGGGAATGACAATCCAGCCTTGCAATATTTCAGTCTCACTTTAACACTTTCTGTAATATCATATGTTACTTCCTGTTTCCTGTGGATATACACAGTTCAAGTGATATTAAGGTTCTGTTGTCAATGTAGATACAAGTATCTGCTTCCCCAACAGCCTTGTGTGATATGGTTTTGACCTGAAAAATTATTACTCCTGCAGTGTGTTAGTACTGAAGGGGAAAAAAACACCCATTGAGATCGATAGGATAATGAATTTGTGTGGATGAATGGAACTGTATCCTTGATCACCTGACAAGGTGATTTGATAACTGAATACCAAAGTGTTCCTCTCTAAAAAGAACACACCTCAAAATGAACACACTGGAGGAGAACTGGGAGAAAAGTGTGTAACATAGTGAGGAGGTAGGTCAGGCCAAGACAGAAGCAGCAGGTAACAAACAAACTAACTGCAGTGGGAATCACCATTTTAAACAGAAATTAGAGGGCAGCAACTCAATTGGGAAGACAGAGAAGATGGGGGGTCAATGAGCATGGGGGCAGGTTAGCTCCTGTATTCTCACCAAATGGGATTGTTGTTTTGAGCACAGAGAGGGAAACTAACTTGGAAAGATGGGGCAGAATAGTCTTTGCTCTCATCCAACACGGGGATAAATGAAAGGTCCAGGGAAAAGACAGCAGGTGTACACTGCTGTATGGAAAAGTAACTTGTAATAAATGTCAAGAATTGCTTACCTATCACCTCCATAGCACCTGCAGATTTCTAGGTGTGGAAGACAGGCTCATAACACAAATGGAGGCTCTGGGAGAAAAGCATTCCTCTCTCTTCACCAGAGTTTTGGTGAGGTTCCTGGCTGTCAAGAATTAGAGACACAGCCCTCGGCGTCCTCCTGCACCCTCTTCTACACCAGCCACATCCAAGACAGAGCACAGATCGATATTGGCATCCTGTATTAAAATCTTGTCCAGCTCATTAAGGCATGAACAGGTGGCTCAATAAACACTGCAGGTTTTATTTATTTTCTTTACTTTCTTATAAGACATCTTTGTAACATTTGTTTTAATACAGAATCACCTTGTAAAATATCTGGTGATCCCCATAAAAATTAACATTTCCACATCCACACATGACGATTCCTCTACCTCTATTTCCACAGATGGCAAGAATATCCAAGACTTTGAAACAACTCCAGCTGGAAGCATGAAGAGCAGGGATGGCAGAAAACCAGGAGGAAACACCACCTCTGCTGATTTCTGGATCACATCATTATAAATGGACAGAACCAAGTTTCAGGAGACTGCAGAGTGGGAGGTGGCATCATGATATATTGAACCCTTGGCAGCAAAAGGTAGTGTTAGAGAGCCCAGCCAACTGGGACAAAATAGAAGGCAGCGTGGAAAGGCAACTAACACAGTCTGTGCTGGGTTCTGGCAGGCACGTATTACTACCAAGTATCTTCCTGCGAGATGGAAGTGAGAACAAATTCTGACAGAAATAAGACCACCACACAGTTCTGTCACTTAGATCCTAGCAAGGAACTGAATAATGTGAACAAACCTTTCTGCGCTGCCATAACTTGGTTTGCAAGTGCAAATCACCCTTGTTGCTGAACCCTTGTGCTCAAAAGTTACAAGCTCTGACCTGCTTTTCAGACTGTGAAGAAAGCCCCAGGAAGACATACGACTGATAGCAGTGATAACTTCGGAGAACCAGTGTAGAGGAAAAACATCAGCGAGACTGTGAGGACAGCTGTCAGCCTCAAACACCGAGAGGATGAACGCAGGGCAAGGAAGGGGCAAGGAGGACAGGCCTGCCAGCACCCTCCTGTCCTGCCTAGGGCGCAGATCACAGAACGGCTTGGGTCGGAAGGGACCATAAAGCTCACACAGTTCCAACCCCCCTGCCATGGGCAGGGACACCAGATCGCTCTCGCCTCTCTGCAGCTCAACTTTACCGTGCTGCTCCCGGCCACCTCCTCACTCTGCCGCCCGGCCCTCCCTCCGCGCCCAGCCAGCTGGTGTTGGGGCGGGGAGAGAGGGGACCCCCGGGACGCAGCTCCAGGGCGACCCTCCCCTGGGCAGCAGCGGGCGGGCCCCCAGCCCCTCGCCCCCCTGAGACGAGGGGG
>NW_009951793.1:357690-358973 GCF_000747805.2 Chaetura pelagica | reverse complement strand
GCCCCCCGACGGGCCTTGTGCTGCCTCTTGCCGTCCCTAACGGAGACTTCCCTTTGTCGGAGTGCAGGGTGACTTTGTTGAGGAATTGCCTTCCCCGGAGCCTGGCTGGACCTGGGGTGTTTTTGTGGCCTAGCAAGGAGCGGTTTCGTTTCCCAGACTGTCGGCATCTCCTTGCCTGGATTCAGTCATTCCCAAAGGAAGGGAGGAATGCAGCTGATAAGTCCTTAACCACCCTGCGCTCCCACCAGAAGCTGGCTTCGTCTCTGCTTTGGCACCCTTGGGGGAGGGGAGCTCTCTTTGTTACCTGCCCTGGGTACCTTTTTAGTGACACTACAGACCAAAGGAGATGGAAGAAAAGGAGCGATGTGATCAGTTCCAGCTGTTACATTGAGACTAAGGGAATTAATATCTTTTGACTTTTTTTTTTTTTTTTTTTCCCGTGGGGGGAGGGAAGTACTACGTTTTATGGGGTATGGGAAAGAGGGAAAATATGTTGCAGATCTTTATGTGGTTTTTAAAACCAGCCATCAGAGGCAATTACTGAATAAACTGAAGCACAAGAGGAGGGTTTGTGAGCTGGAAGCAGCACGAGCCTGCAAAAGAAAGTGGCAGTGGGCTGCTGTTGTGACTGTGGAGGAAGAAACTTCAGCCTCCTTCATTTCTCACCACCTACTCTCCATCCACCCTATGCGAAAATGAGTTGTGTGCCATGGAAAGGGGACAAGACCAAATCGGAATCACCAGAGCCACCCCAGCTGCCGCCGCTGCATATTTACCATGAGAAGCAGCGCAGGGAGCTGTGTGCCCTCCATGCCCTCAACAATGTCTTCCAGGACAGCAATGCCTTCACTAGGGAAACTCTGCAGGAGATTTTTCAGAGGTAGGATACTCTCTGTGCTGGTGTTAGCTTCACTTTGTCCTGTGTTCCTCAGAGGAATTTTCAGATCTCGTTTGGGGAGGAAAATAGAGCAAAGGAGGGGTTCAGAGTATGCCACAGCTTTGAACTGAATGTAGCTTCTTTTTTAAATCCACACCCCTCCTCCTGTTGTTTTTTCCCCTCCAGAAGTTCTTTCTCTTTTTACTTGTTTCTTAAACTATTCTGGCTGCCAGTTTGGATCCAAAGGCTTTTTTGCAGATGCTGCCATGTGGTTGGACTGCTGTCTTCTCCCCCACCCACTGTAATGTGTTTTCTACCTGTCTGCCTTATTTTTTACCCTGCCTCGTGTAGATGTGTTATCTTGATGTTAATAGCGGTTTTTGGGATTGCCTTGGGGGAGTGGAGG
>NW_009951793.1:338051-357524 GCF_000747805.2 Chaetura pelagica | reverse complement strand
GGAATGACAAATGGGTCATCGTTAAAACTTCCTGATTTAGTACTGCAAGACTTCTAAGTTTTTTGGAAATGAGGAGCTTTGCCAAATGAACGACTCCTTTTACAAGCTGTTACATGAAGCTCTTCAAATATTAAGCTTTTTTTTATTTTCTGTGGACCAAGACCCTGTGTACTCTGTCAAATTGGATTTAATTTCAGTAGCTAGATCCCTATTTTCTGTGGCATTGCTAAATGTTTCTCAGCAGCTTCAGATCATTAATAAAAGCGTTTTTGAGTTTTACTGGGATAAATGTTGCCTGTACAATAATTCATATTTTGCTCAGGGTTTTATTTGATGTTGTTTTGATGCTTTGTGGAAATTTTTCTGTGAGTGCATTTGAAAATTTTGTTGACCTTTCCTTGCTGAAGCTAAGTAATCAAATAGGAATAAGGTACTCTGCTGGTAATTAATATGCAAATGTTGTGAATGTCATGTAAGTGACATTTTACTACCTGCTACCAGCAGTTGACAGCATCTTGTGCTTGTGACAGGTAGGAAATCACGCCTCATGGCAGCAGTTTTGCAGGTGCTGTTGGGCAAGGTGGTAGCAGTACCCTGTGCTGATGAGCAGGGAGATACATGCCTGTTGTTGTCCTGAAAATGGGCAGATTTGTGGAACTCTGGCAAAAAAACCCCGCAAAAAACCAAACCAAAACCAAAACAAAACCAAAAAACAAACTGGTGATGGACAACAGCAAATTCTGTATTGAAACACCATTTATGGTAGCGTTGTACATAAAATTCCTGTTGGTGAAGTGGAGCTGCTGCATGGGGCAGGCTCAACGCACTCTTTGTCCAGCGTAAAGATGCTATGGTTTTGTTCTAGAGCAGCAATTGTCAGAATCTGAATCACAGCTGGATTGCTATTGGCCTGAAGCAAACAAAGGAGGTTCGTGTGGTAGAAGGATTGTGATGATCTAATTAGTTGGCTTTCATTTGGTTTGGTGAGAGAGGATTAGTGTACAGCATGAAACCTCTCAGAAAGAGCTTGGATGTTAACCTTGTTGGAGCTCTTGCCCTGGGAGGGTGAACTTGTCTTTAATTCCCGGCTGGTATTGTTCCATCCTAATATTCTGATCAAGTTACACGGATTGATTCAGCCCCATGGTAGTATGGAAATATTAATGGAAATTCCTCTCAGGAATGTATGAGCTATAAGCTATGCATAAGGGTTGCCACTGCCTTTGCATCTCTGTTGGGTTACTACTTGTGTCTAGCTCTTCAACTTGCCTTGAAGCAATGTGGATTGAGTTGCGCTGCATACATGCCTTTTCTATGTGTCTTTCCTGTGCCTAGTAATATTCTGTGTGTTGATAAAGGACTGATGAATATTTTAATAAGCTACAGAGATGTTTCAAGGTGTGATTTTCAAACTCTGTGCTGACAAGGCAACAAAATCACAAATAAGCTCTCTGTAACTTTGATATCTCTTGAAGAATGATTGAGCCACATTGCTTAATCATTAGTTTCCCTTTTGTTGCATGCTGTTGCATAAGTCTAGGGTGGTCTGATGATTATCATCTTGAGTGAATGCCAAAACTTGGTCCCAGCCCTGGTTTTGTAGTCATTCCTCCTTTCTTCTAACACAAGAAATATCTATTTGATGTTCCTCTGGCTTTTGCTGCAGGAAATAAGGTTGCATGTTTCAAATGTTGAGTGGAGATACAAACAAAATATCTTTGCTTCACTGGAGTTTGTGTATTGAGACCTGATTAGGAAAGACAACAGCATACAGGAATCTTGGAGCCCGTTGTGTTAAGACAAACAAGTTGGTGAAAGTTGCTGACTTGGAAAGCTCGGGAGGATTATTACCTGCATTTCTGTCCAACTTTGTCAGTCTTCCTCAGCTTAGTGTCTAGATAAAAAAACTTTCGGCTATCAACTTAAAAATTCCTTGTCTAATCAGAGTCCTTCAGTTGTTGAATAATGGAATCCATTTAGGTGTGTGGGAGTAGAGACATTGAGGCAATTCTTGGTCAAAGTTTGCTTGTGGATGCCAGTTCTCTGAGTGTCACCTCTGCTGGTCTCTTAATCTCACTCCTACGGCTCCGAAAGTAATGGGAAGGTACAAAGATAAATGTGTTCTTTCAGCTCTCAAATAAGCTTCCCTCTCTGGAAAACAGTGCCACAAGAGGGTGCTTGTGCGAGCGTGCTCTGTTAATTGGAAGGCTTTCCTGGCTCATTGGCACTCAGGAGAGTTAATAGGTTGAGGCAATGATCTTGAGGAATTAGTTGTAGCCAAGTGATCTTGCTTTATGGAGATGCTGGAAGAGCTGTGACAAGCTCTGTGATTAGTGAAATACAGTGGAGTTTTGGAGGCTGGAAACCATGATTCTCTGAAAATGTCACTCACAGCCTGAATATCTTTTCCTATTACCATGTTGTTGTGGTCTCTTTGCCTTTCTGTAATTAAGTCACTTCCCAGGCTGTTCAGCTGTGGTCTTCTGCACTGCAAGAAAACTTCACAGCTGATGCAAAACACTACCTGTCTGTAGCCTCTCTGGCCTAGGTTGGCCTGGAACTTCCTGCTCAATCCACTGCTTTCTTTTCAAATGCTTTATGTTGTAAAGAGGAGGAATGCAGAAGGGCTGAGGCGTTTTGTGAAATATGCCTGCAGAACTTGCACTGTGCTAAAGGCTGAGTGAAAAGCATGCAGGATCATCAGGAGTTTGGGGGGATGGAGTTGACATGAGAGGGAGGCAGGGGAAATGTAGATATTTGGATTATATGAAACATCTGAACCTTGTGCCAGCAGAACTAACAGAGTCCTTACTAATTCACAGTGGGACCGATCCCAGGCTTGACTTTCTTTGGGTTGGTGTTGCATGACCTTTCTGTTCTCTGCTCCCAGTTTTCCCCTGTGCTTGCTCTTCCAGCTGTTAAAGCCTGTCTGCCACCTTCATAATAATTCACCCCCTTGTTGTTTCCCCTCCTTAAAAAATTTAGGGGAGAAGGAGCGGGGAGGGAAACAAAACAAAAGTGTCTCTGTTGGGTTTTTTGCCACATGTGTGCATGATTTATGCCTCGCATCCTTTACCTGCATTTGTGCCAAAGCTGTCTTGTATTTTTGTGTGTAACATCATGGACTGTAATTCTGGATTTTTAAATGCTGTAGTAACACAAGTGATGTCCAGGAAAGTTTACGGATTAAAGCTGAAGAGTTGTTTGCAACAAAGTTAGCTGCTCAGTTAGCTACAGCAACAAATTATTATTTTTTTATCTTTTAGCGACAGCAATGCTTTAGAAAGCTCTGGAAGCCAAGCATCTTCACAGCTTCGTGTCTCAATAATTCTTTCATTTACCAGTGTGGGGAGAACTGGGGGAGAATAGCCTTTTCTGCAATCAACCTGTCCTGCCTCTTGTTATCCAGTCTTCAAGACTGGTGTTGACTGTTGAACTCTTGAAACTTTGATAGCCATTGTTCTAAGTGGCAAACTGGCATTTAGTCCAACCATGAATTGTACAAAAAAATAATGGAAGCAACCTTCAGAAGTGCCAGCTCAAGGCAGGGGGGAAAGAGCTTCCTCCTTTGTGGTCTCTTTCACAGCAAAGTGAGGATCTTTGGAGGCTTTTTACATCAAAGTTACTCTTAATGCATTATTTAGCCCTCTCAGCCCCTTTGTTGAGTGATAAAGGAAAATGGAATCATGGAATGGAATTATGGAATAATTTGGATTGGAAGGGATCTTTTGTGTTTAAACACAAAAAACCTGACAATAGGCATCTGAGTTACGTGGCAAGTAGGCCCTTCCAATTTTGGAATACCAGTTCCACAAATGCTGGCTAGAGCAGCCTCCTGTTCTGTTTGCAGGCTGTCTCCCAACACCATGGTGACACCCCACAAGAAGAGCATGCTGGGAAATGGGAACTATGATGTGAACGTGATCATGGCAGCACTTCAGACCAAAGGCTATGAGGCAGTTTGGTGGGACAAACGCAGGTACTGAGCAGCTGTGTCATTCTGTTTGTGAAAACAAGAAAAATACAAAGTTAAAAGTGCCAGAATATAACCTTACTGCTCTCTTACTTTCTGAACTCTTTCAGGGATGTTAATGTCATTGCCCTGTCTAATGTGATGGGCTTCATCATGAACCTGCCCTCCAGCCTTTGCTGGGGCCCCTTAAAGCTCCCCCTGAAGCGACAGCACTGGATCTGTGTCCGGGAGGTGGGAGGCACCTACTACAACCTCGACTCCAAACTCAAGGCACCAGAGTGGATTGGAGGTGAAAGTGAGCTCAGGTAGGATTCTTTATATCCTGTTCCTCCTACAACCCTGCCCTGTTGGAGGTGGGGAATCTGTCCTGCGTTGGTGGTTGAAACAATGGTCCACCTTCAGTAGCAAAGATTGCTACTGAAATAGCAATAAAGTTCTTGTGTCTGTACTTAAATTTATACTCCATTTGTGGGAAGCTCAGGAAACACTTTTGTCAGTGGTGATCCCTGAGCTCAGGAGAGCCTGACTTTGTGTCTCACATGCCTGGCTTTGTCACTAATGATGAAGGTAGAGGCCAAGTCTGGTATTAGTGAGTGACACCTGCAACCAGATGTGCAGTACCTCGCCCTCTCCTCCAATCTGAGACTATCAGCATCCCTTTGCCTCTTTAGTAGTGATCTATGTGCATGTGTGCCCAGCAAAAGGCTTTCCAGATGAGAAGTGCAGCCTTATTCCTGGCAGCAGTGGCAGCTGCTTGCTGGGAGTCACCTGCCTATGGAAGCGCTTCTGGCTTGACTCCACTCTTCAATTTTAACACAAGATGGTTGGTGTAATTACTTTGTAGTTGCCCCTCAGGTTCCTTTCCATCCTGTTCTAAAGGCTGCTAGCAACTTTGTTGCCTCAGTTAAACATGTTGTGAGGCGGGGCTTGCATACCAGTAGTATTTGCAGAGCCTACCGTGCCCATAATGTCTTGGTGAAATCAGTGTCAGCCTTTTGTTAACTTCTGCGATAAAGGAATGCAGTTCTGGAACTGGTGTGCAGAACTTCTGGTGGATTTTATCCTGGTTGTGCTGTTCTGCAGCAATTAATAAGAGCTTCTGATATGATGAATTTTGGAAATGTGGGACAGAAGATAGCAGAGAAAACATGGATTTGACTTTCATAATTACTGGAGTTAATAGTTAATTCTATTTTTGTCACCTTGGAAAATTGGAAAGTGGTATCTATATCATAGAATCATAGAACGGTTAGGGTTGGAAGGGATCTTAAAGATCATCTAGTTTGAACCCCCCTGCCATGGGCAGAGACACATCCCACTAGACCAGGTTGCTCTAAGTCCCATCCAACCTGGTTTCAAACACTTTCAGGAATGAGGCATCCACAACCTCCCTGAACAATATGGACCTCTCTGCTGAGGTTAAAGCCATGCTTATCTTATTCTGCAGTAACTTGCTAGTTTAGAGGTGTGTAGAATGAAGTTTAATATTTGGGCTCTTTTTTTTTTTGGTCAGAAAATAACTAAAGATGGCATGTGTGGGCTTCCCAGCCGTTTCTTGTAATGTTAGTAGAGTTAGTTACGTTTAGTTGTACAAGGTGATGAAGTTCTACATTCAGTAGTGCTTATTGCTGTTTCTCTTCACGACAGGAAATTTTTGAAACACCAGCTGAGAGGAAAGAACTGTGAACTCCTGCTGGTGGTGCCAGAGGAGGTGGAAGCACATCAGAGCTGGAGAGCTGATGTGTGACCCAGAGTGACTCTGTCCTCCACCTACAGCTCTTCCCCTTTACTGAATTCCCAATGTCTGAAACCTGGATAATGGTGCCCTGACTCTCCTCATCTGGAACTTCCTTCGTTAGGCTCTTCTCTTCCTTCCTTGGTGCAATAGGGCAACGGTGTAGGACATTGGGGGTGTTGGGTGGGGAAGAACTGAGGGCAGAGTGAAGGAAACTGGAAGGCAATCACTTCAGTTGGGAAGGCAGATGAGCTGTGTGTCCTTCAGCTTGCTGGAAGGCATTGTGCTCTTTGAAACTGGGCTTTGGGGCTCGGGTGTCTGGAAGCCTCTGGCTTCCTTTTTCACACATTGTTCAAGGTAGCATGATGGGACACTGCTCCCTCCAGGGCTTGCTGAGGAGGAGCACACTGCTGCCTCTTCACAAGTCTGTCCCTCCAAAACAAGTCGTTGTGAAGATGTTTGCAACTCCTTAGGGTCTCTCAGGACACTCTAAAACACTAGGAATGGTACGGTGCTCAGCACAACCCTCTGCTTCCTAGGGATGGTTTGTGCCAGGAATGAGAAAACAGTAATAAAAACAGCGTCATCTTTCAAGAACTTTGTTGGGTAGCTAGAGGATTCTTCCCCAGTGTCTCCAGGGATTTACGTATGTGCTGAGTGGTTGTTGGGCAGCACGTGGCTGGCTGAGGCTACGTGGAGACAGCAAGCGCAGGCTAATTGAGGAGTATCAAGTTTCTGGACTGCAGAGAGGCTGAGGTCTGTGTGGGTATCTTTGTGCTACATTGAGTTTTTTCTTTTTTTTTTTTAGTATCTATTTTGGTTTTCTGCATGATCACCCAGTTGTTCAGGGGCTACTCGGAGACAGGAATAAAACTTAAGGGGTTTTGAGAGGAATTCATTCCCTTGTAGTTTCCAGAAGTCTAGCCCACAGTCACAGATGTCGTGCAAAATGTCCCAGAAAGAGAAAAAGTTACAAAGGAAAAATCTGCTGAGGAGGAAAGCTTTTATAATAGTCAGGTTTGGGCCTTTTTGTAGTTACTGTCTGGTAACGTGGGACGTGCAGAGGGTCCACCAGAGCCTTTGAGCATTAGAGAGACCCTGGCCTGGCAGTTGAACCAACCTCCCTGTTAGTGTTAGCCAACCCACATTCCATTAATGGACAGATTGCTTTTTCCTCCTCTCCTTTCCATGGGGAAGAGTGACTAGGCACGGAGATGTTAAGAGGCATCTCTATCAGCTGTTTCCCTGTCCCTGGGGCAAGCTGTAGCTCAGTCATGCCTTCCACAGCAGGAGGAGGAAATGCTGAATTTAGATGAGACTTTGAAACATTCAGCGCTTCCTGGGCAAGCTGCAGTTTGCTTCCCTCTTTTTTATATGCAGGATGGTCTCAGTTCAGCCACAATCTCTGGGATGTGAAGGAGCTTGAAGGATCCTGCTCCATCGTGCAGGCAAGTCTCATTACTGGCATCTGAGCTTGCAAAAGAAGGGGTTGTAATAACTTCTTTTGGTTATTTTTCTCTGGAGAGCTCTGCAAATGCCTAAGTGGATGCTCAAAGCTGAGAGACCACCACATGCACCTTCCTAAGAGAACAGAAGCTGCATGGCAACAGGATTATGCTGTTCACCCACCCCAGGGCACCTGGCAAGCACCTTTTTGCAGCCTTCTGAGCACAGCCTCCCACAGCCAAGGGCAAATGGCTCTTTGGTTTTAAAGACCTGATGTTTCTATAAAAAGTCCTATTTCGTAACACATTCCACTGACCAATACCAGCTGGAGGAGTTTTGAAACACTTTACAGGCAGGATGCACAGCCTGCAGGCATCCTGCTCCTGACTTGAAGCCATTTCTTCAAGAGGGGAAAAATAAATCTCAACAGCAATGTTTTCTATGCTGATTGAAGTCGCACTTTGGAGAACCCCTGTTAGCATGGGAACTGCAAGCCAATGGATCAGTGCACAATATGCAAAGATGTTTTAAAGTATTTTGAGGCTACTTTCCTCTCCTTCTGTGTCAGCACCTTTTCCTTGGGGGAGGGGCAACAAGTGTGATCCAGCTGCTCAGGTAAAGGGAAAGCGTAGAATCACACCCCTGGAGAGGCAAGCCCGTCCAGTCCCACCACTTGGGAGTGGGGAACCCCCGTTTGTTTTCTTGCTTGTTTGGTTTTGTTAGAGCCTGGTCTTGGGTTTGTTTACAGAGATGTATTTTGTTTAACCAAATACTAAAAATGGAAAAAAAAAACAACCAACACATTTCCATATAAATGTCCTATCACTTCTGTATGTTCAGCTGAATTGTTCTGTAACAAAGTATGTAAAGGAAAAATAAATTTTTTTTTCTTTGGTTACAAAATGATCTGGAGTTATCAACCTCAACAGTTGGTGAGTGGTGCTGAGGCAGAATCACCTCTGAGTGCTCTTGTAAGCCATGCAAAGCTGCCTCAGCCACCTGAAGGTGACATACATGTGTCTGCTCCTTCACCCATAGCCAGACCATGTGTGAAATGGAAGGGTCTCCACCCACAAAGCCGCCAACAGCTCCGGAAGAACTGAGCCTCCCTAAAGGACATCTATTAAAACCACACTGCTCAGGTTGGATTTATTTAATATTCAATACAAAAGAATCTGCAGCAGGTATCTGAAGTTGTACTTTACGAGGCAGAGGGTCAGCGCAGATGTGACCCGGCCTGCCGCTCCCTCGCCACTCGCACACACTCCGAGTTGCCGGCAAAGTGTTTGCACACGCGCACCTTCCCAGGGAGCGTTCCCCTTCTCCACAGGGTACAGTTCCCCACACCCCTCCTTCCTTTGCTTCACCTGCTGGGAAGGTCCCTCTTCCTCCCACCACCGCTGTCCATTGGCTCCTGGTCGGAGCCTGTGCCCGGGGGTGGTTGCGTAGGGGGCACGAGGAGGCGGGAAGAGGAACTCCCCCAGTTCACGTCTGTGAGGGGCTCTGGCAAAGTGATTGGGTAAAAGGAAAGAATCGCGACTTCTACATGGGGGGAGGATGCAGACAGGAGCTCTCATCAGGTCCAGAGGCGGGGGGGGTCATCCCCCTCACACACACACACGTTATGAACAGGTCAATGTCCCAGAGGAGAACCAAAAATAAAAACCAATGGGGAAAAATAAAATAAAATGCCCTGACCCAACAAATCAACAGTTCAGTAAATCATCATCTCAAAGTCTTCCCCACATGATATGAATCCAACGCAGCTCCCACAACTTAGATTTTTCCTGACAGTGGTGGCAGGCCCCCTGGCATTCCCCCTGAGAGCCCTGTGTTGGGTCCAAGGAGGATCTGGAAGGAAAAGAGACAGCTCAGGGGTTGCAAGGACATGGAGGGACTGCCCTGTGTCCCCTCCCCTCTGCAGCCACTCAGCAGGACACCACAGAGAGCCACAGCGCTTACAATATGGATTCTCCTGCTGCCACAAAAGCTAAGTTTAATGCTCAACCCCCCTCCAAATGCATATGGGGCAGGCTTGAATGTTGCTGTGTTAAGCCCACGTGTGCCTCAATGCATATTTTAGCAGGTGGTGTTTTCCATGGGATTGTTCCTGGGAATTGCAAGATGATCCCATTGAAACATCTGACCAGAGCACCTGGTGGGATGACCCACAACACACCATGAACCACAATGTGTAACAAACCCTGCTCTTCCTCTTCCCCAAGCTCCTCCCACAGCTGGTAGCCAGGAGGAGGTGAGGGCACCCCAAGCCAACGCTGGAGGGCCATGCGGGTCGCCCCCCTCCTCCCCGGTCGCTGCTGCAGCTGCTGCTGTTGCTCCATCTGCAGTTTTTCAGTTTCAAAGACAACAGGAAGAACCAGAATCATGAAGGAGGTGGTCCCGATCCACAGAGCCGCCCTGGAGAATCTGAGGAGGAGAAAGCACGTGAGGAGTGAGAACCGGTGCCTGAGCTGCTGTTTGCAGGTGCGAGGCTTTCCCCGTGTTCCCTCTCCTCAGACAAAAGCCCCTCCACCTCCACCCATCCAAGGCTGAAAGTAATTTTTTAATCACTGGTATTAAATACATTTGGAATTCTATATTTTATGAAATCACAATCCTGTATATTGCAGAAGATTCATACAGCATTTTTAGCAATAACAATTCAGAATGATAGGCAAAGATCAATGTAAAGATTCCACTTTTAGCAGTGCTAAATATTCTTTTCTATAAGCAACTTCCCTACTTTTATTTAAATCAAAATATCTCTTGTATAAAAAGATGGGGTTTGGCTTGATAACTCTATTTTGGATTTTCACATATCCACAGAACTACCTTTGTTATTTTCAAGTCTCTACAGTTAATCTCTAACTTTATTAAAATGGATTTTGGAAATACAGTAATCCTAGCAAAAGCCCATAAATGACGAGTTTTTATTTTCCCAGGTAGAAACACTGAAGCCTAAGAGAAAATCAGGAAGAATCAGCATTAGAATGATAGAGTTTCTAGTTATGTCACTATCTAGTCTCAGATAATTTGATCACAAATTTCATCCTTTAAAACCAAACAGCAAATACTTCATATTCACTACGACGATGGGTTTTAAAAAGTTATTTAGTCTCTTTATCCTGCAGTGACTTCACGTGTGAAATCTCATGATTCATTCTCATTCCCTCAGTGGATACAGAATTCAATTCTACTCGAGTACCAGTGTGAATAAGGATCAGCAGCAGGATCAGGCCTATTAGCTGCTTGAAACATCTACTGAGTAACCTGATTTATCCTAACCAAATGGCTCATTAGTTCAGGCAGCAAGAAAATGTTTGTGTGTTGCTGAAGTTGTGCAAGGCTGTCATATAGAGTTTGCTGTTACTCAGCTGTCAGTCACTCAAGCATGCACAGACTGGACTGTTCATTAATTACAGAAACAGCCACATTCAAGCATGTTTGGGAAAAAAACGTATGTTCCCAAATTTCTTATAAACTCTGATACTCTTCTTTGTTACCACGATGTGAATGCTTTTCTCTTCCTGTCCCAAGTTGCAGTGCTCAGCCCCAGTCATGCCCATACAATTCATTACTTGTGCTTTATTACCAGAATTAGACTAAGCTGCAAATTTTCAATTGTATGTGCACACTTAATTCCCATGAATAGTATGAATATTCCTTTGATACAGTAAGCTTGACTTTGGTAGATCAGTGAACTAAACATATTTTAAACACCCTGAATAATTAAATCCATATTTATGGATTTAGCACTGGAACTAATTTGGAAGTTGCCCTTTGACTACTAAGATGTGAGTAAATTATAGGATTGTTTAGAGAGATGAGGAGAGATAATTACATTTCACTCGACTTCTGTAAGCACACAAGGCATGAAGTCTATTTTTCCAATCTTTAATTAATGACATCCTGCAAAAAATTCTGTAGTTCTCTCACTGCAGTCAGAACTTTTCTTGTACAAAATAAGCACAGAAGAGAAAAAAACAGGATCACAGCTTTTATCAGGCTGCTCTGCCCAGTATGACTGGCAGAATATGGAAAAAGTCTCCACTGCAGCTTCATGAGAAATTGCCTATGAGTTTTATAGGCCTCCTAGAACTCCAGAAGTGCAGGATGAAGGAGATGGTCTTTGCAGGAGCCCAAAATTTTAATTATTTGGAATGCTACAGGCTAATCTGTAATGCTTAAAATAGCTGATGACTCCAGGATGATGACTAATCTGCTGCAGGTTTTATTGCTTGTCTCTTAGAGACATGTGGAGGAAAACTCTAGGAATTGGAGACCCAGAGAACTACAAGAGGTAGAATCAGACTGTATCTTGACTGACATTGCCCCAAACCCAAGTTACTGGTGCATTATATGCAAGAGATGGTGTCAGCTCAGGTTTTTATTTGCTTAGATTACTTGTCTCAGTTGCCTGTATCACTGGCTAAAATCATTCAGTAGAGCACAGGAATTATTATTACTATGTATTTTTATACAGGGGGGGTAGGCTTGAGGCTTTTAAGCATGTTTATAAAACAGCCTTTTACCTTCCTAGTTTTCATTCATCATATATTTTTTTCTTGATTAAAAAAGTGTACTTTTTAGGACTACTGAGATAAAGACAGAATGGTGTGAACTATTTTTGAAATAGAAATAATGGCAATATACTTAAGCAAAGGACTACAACTTCTTTGCCCACATTCATATAGTTTGTGACAATTTTTTGGGTTTATATGCAGTACATTTTTAAAGGAACATGCTCCTTTTTTAGATGATTCCTTCAATCCCCCGGTGGAGTGGAATGTGTTCTTTACTGTATCTGCAGGGTCTCTGAGAGGACACAGTGGTATTTCTGGCAGAAGTTTGCACATAACTTTAAAACACTCTTATTTCAGACTCTACACTATATATAGATTGCCAGTTAATCCCATTCAAATGAATAAAAGAATATGCAATTTATCACCATTGTGTCATCATTCTATGAATGAAAATTTGAACAGTTCTTCCAAGTATTAGAACTCCCAAATTCAAGATTGGTCAATAAAATGGCCACGTGCATGATCTGTAAAAATGCTTTCTTCTGCTAATGTCAAGATAGTTTTGAAGTGTGGAATATCCACACCGCAGATGTATAGGAATGGGCAGCAGGCAGTTGCTGCTTAGTGTCATCAAGAGGCTGATACCAGAGCCAAATATGTGCTTGGGAAATGCTGTGGACTTAGGCAGGGTAAGTTACAAGAGAGAGCAAGCAAAAGAACTTAAACATATTTGGACAGACATAGATGAAACTTTCCTGTGCCAGTGAGGACTTAAATTATAAACTCTCATAGAATATATATGTTTTGTATATGTATCAAAATATGTTTGTTTTGCTTAATTACATGTTCTAAGTGATTAACCTGGCATTTTAAAAATAGACTTTTAATAACCAGTGTCTTCTACTTATCTGCTGAAAATTACACTGTTAGAACAAGATTTGATCTCAGTGACATAAATATAAATCGGGAAGAATTACTGAAATTATGCCACTATGAAAAGCAGAAAAGTTACAAAGCAGAGCTGAATGCTGTGTGTCCTAACTATTCCAGCATCTAAGAGTCTTGGTCAATTATGATCTTTCAAAAATGGCCAGTAAATGAAAGACAAAAGAAACTGATTTGATATATAGGACCACAAAGATTATATAAAGTTGTGCAAGTAAGTATGGGTGAGTGTGTCTAATGGTATTCAGTTACTGCCATATTTCATTTGCAAAATTACTTGAAGCAGTTTTTATTGCACAGTAAAAGGTTTTCAGACTTGTCTTCTCAGGGTTTAGGAAAAATGTCCCTTTTCCAACACATCTGGAGACTGTACCTCTGTAAGAAAGTGATTTCTTTTCTCTGGAAATGTTCCTGTTCTTTTATATATTGCATTTATTTTATTCACCTCTTTTGACTTGTTACCAGTTTATGAATAGGGATTCTTGAGCCATTAGGACATACTCCTACTTCATGACACAAGTTTTACCATGCAAAGCTCAACCTCTACAGTATGGTCTTTTCTGATTGATTACCAAACAATAATTAATGTTGAGGTGAAGTGTGCATCACTTTCACCATGAGATAGAAGTAGTTACCTCATTTCACTGTATATATGTATTTAAAAATCTGCCCATACAAATATTGAAAAAAAGAGCAGTTGGTCCGCAAGATGAACAATATAGCACATGAAGCAAAAAGCCCAAGGACAGAGTGGAAAGCTGTGATTTCTTACTTGAGGAGAATGAGAAGTACACAATTCTTAAGTATTCTTTTTAAACAGTAGTATTCTCCAGTCTTGAAAATCATAAATGACACATGGCTGAAAAGAAAAGAGAGGATAAGCCAAGAATTTAAGTTCTGAAACTGATAAAGCTTCTTTAGGTAACTCACTATAAATATTATCATATAATTAAAAGGGTTGAAAGTAGCCCATCAAGCTAGGTGAATTGATGTGTCTCATATATAGTATTTTTACCTAGACTTCACCAGAGAAACCATAAACAAAAGACTGTGAAGGCCTCAGCTCAAATGAGTTCTGGCAAGCTTGGATTCTTGTGAAGACACTTGTCACCAAGGATTCAAAAATGAAACTGTATCCAAGAGACATCTAAAAGTTAGGAGTGAATAACAGGGAGGGACCAATTTTCAGGTAAAGCAAGTGATAACGGTGAGCTAAGAAACTGAAGTATAACAACTCCATTTTAAATTATACAAGCAGGTAAATAAAAATGAGGAAGCAAACATCATTCCCACTTTGAGAAAGTCTGTGTTTGAGGCTGAATTTGCCTCAGTTTCAACATGCTGGGCCTGTTGGTGCTCCACAGAGAGCTCTGAGCAAGAGCAGAGATGTAGTTCAGGCTTTGCAGCTCAGTGGTGAAAACTTCCAGACGTTATCTGAGGTAGATACAGCCAGGGCAAGAGCTGCCAGAGCCTCTCACTCTATTTCCCTCTGAAACAGTAGATATGAAAATATCTGCCACTTGTAGAAGGGTGAGTTTGGGAAAAAATGTAGTTGTAAAGGGCTGTGACTAGGAAGAAACCATCAGCTTCTACAGCCATCAGTCTTGTTCATCAGAAACAGGAGTATGTGTGATCACCTCTTCTAGCAAATACATCTACTAAAGTCACATACACCAAAAGCCTCCATATTAAGCATTTCCCTCAAACATTACAGTTCAATAAGGTTTTGTATTTTAAATATTCTGTTTAAGATTTTAAAGCCAGAGAGAGACAATTGTGCTCCACTGAAGTTTTAAAGAAATTTGAAATGAGATTATAATAAAATCATCACAGACTGGTTTGTGTTGGAAGGTACCTTAAAGATCATCTAGTTCCAACCCCCCTGCATGGGCTCATAATTATGCTCTGCTTGCCTCACAGAAATGAGAATAGGTCTTGTTTTTCTTTCAGAAGTTGTAAATTGGTGCCAGACTATATGGAGTGATGCTTTTGAGAATTCAGAAAGAACACTTAAGATTTAACATGTATTTTTCATTAATCCAAACATAGTGCACTCCGTTTAAATGTCAGTTTTTCTTGTACGGAAAGAAGACATTCACATTGTACTTATTAAATTTTAATTAAACTGTGTATATCTAGGAAATTAATGTTTCTACTGTAAACATTATGTGGGTCAGCTGTATTAAAGTATTTAATGTTTTTTTTAGAAGATGTTTGCATTTTAATCTGTTTTCAGGGAATGATCAGTTGAGCATTCTAGCATATCTGAAACTTGAATTTCAACACCATTGCCTTGGTAATAGGATGTTCTCCAGCTTATGCATCCTTACAGTGAGAATGTATAAAATGAAAACAATAGGAGGTCAAATCTGGTTGTAGCCTGAGTAAGAATTTTAGGATTGAATGTAGCAAATCATAATGCATAGTACTAATTAGGAGACTTTTAGTCTTAGCATAATCTTCTTCAGGGTAAGATTGAGGCGCGGTGGTTGCCAGCAGATGGTTGCCACCATAGATCCATGTGATACATACAACAGAGTTCTATGGTATGGTAATCTCTCCAACAGCAGAATTACTCATTGTTCCCAAACATCTGACTGTTCCTAGAAGGGCAGCTGTCACTCTCAGAGCAATTTTGCACCCAGACTCTCTAGGGGGAGGGAGGAAGAGATTGAGCCATTATACTTCACTTCTCCTGTGTGCCTAAAACAACTTAGAAACCCTAACAGAGAACCAATTCGAGCCCGATCTTCATTCCCCTTTTTTGTACCTACTTAGCACCTTGTGAGTGGCTCTGCCTCCTCTGTTTGG
The DNA here is from genome assembly GCF_000747805.2 of Chaetura pelagica. Classification (NCBI taxonomy): domain Eukaryota; kingdom Metazoa; phylum Chordata; class Aves; order Apodiformes; family Apodidae; genus Chaetura; species Chaetura pelagica. The sequence goes on along the minus strand of NW_009951793.1, from coordinate 342,091 downwards.
TTAAGGAAAGGAAAGGCAGGGCTGGGCCATAGCTCCTCATGTTCTCAGGCTGCTGTATGACTTAGTTTATCAAGCATATATAGGTCCTTCCATCAAGCCTTCAGTTCAGTCAGAAAAGAGAGGTTTTCTTCCCCCTCTGCAGAAGAATGCTATGCCATTGTAAATGTTGAGGCAGATTATTAGGAAGATTTGCAAGAATAACTACTTTCAATGGTCACATTCAATTTAAAGAAAAGAAATATAATTGGTATTTGCATAGAAGAAAATGGATGAATTTAAATTTTAGTTGATTATAATTATTGTCATCGTAATCATCATCATTATCTTTGTATGTCTAAATGACTGATTCAAAGAAGAATTTTAACACATTTCACATGTCAGTGCAATTCTTCTCTGCTTTGTGCTTTAGTGCTTGGGGTTTTTCATTTGCTTTTTTCAGTCTGAACTTCTCATGGAATCTATTGTAATCTTTGCAAAAGGTGGAAAGATGTTTCAAAAGAACTCAAATCTAGAAGTATTACACATGTACTTTTTTTTTTTTTAATCAAATATTATCAAATTATAGAAAAAAACTGATACATAGACACTGTGCAATGGCTTTTCAAAATGTTAAGAAAGAGATTCTAAACAGTGACGTCCTGCCTGAGCCAGGGCTGTTTGACCAGCTAAGGGATGTTAAACAGTGATAGTGACATGCAAATTAGTAGGTGAACTAACTTAAGTCGTCGTGCATTCAAATGAAGTTATCATTCAAAAAGCTGGCTAATAACTGGAACTGCATGTAGGCATTTTGCTCCTAAAGATTTTCAAAGTTACTAGTATTTTGTTTTATTTCAGTAATATGAAATAATAAGTATCTCATCACAGCTGGTATTTAACGATGTATTCCATGTCCTTGTTGCTACAGTAGAAAGTGTGCGTTCCACTAACAAATCTATAGTGTGTGAGGTTCTGGACAATGATGAAGACCTCAGATCCACAAAGTCTGTTGGTGAAAGCAGCTTCTTTCTTGCTGAGTTTACATCATATCAAAACACAGATGAGCACTCGGGATGACAGAGGCCCTGTGCAAGACCCCTGTGCATAGCAAAGACATGGAAATGTTTTACAGTTGCTGTTTCCCTGATAACTTTGACATGACTATGAAAAGAATGCATTTGCAACAGAAGGATCATGTGTAAAGGAGAAGCCAGAAGGCTAGCACTGTGCTTCCTGCTCTCCAGTCCGACGCACCAAGTGTAGGGTGGTAGATACATCTTTATTCTTAGGACCATCAACTCACCAACTGTTTATGTACCAGGCACATCTGCCTTGGGTGGTCCTGCCAGGCTGTAAGCGAGCAGTGAAGTTGGATGCAATGTTACACAATGCTAAAGAGTACATTAATGTCACAAGAGTATTGTTATGTGGAGCAAGGAGAAGAAGAGCTCCAAAACAAGGCTTTTCAGTCTTCTGTTAAATAATAGCTAGGATGGGTAGTCTCTTCCATAAGGACTAGTAACTCTAGTGTTAAAATCTTGTTTCTGACCAAGGTTACTGTGACTTGTGAAAACAATTGCTCCCTGTAGTCTTGCAGATGGCAGTTTCCTGATAGTCTGTTTTCAGATGGTTTCCTGGATGACAAGGAATTCCTTAAATAGGAATTAAATTACGGTGTCTTCTTACTTCCTTGGGATGAGTAGAAGTATGTTCATGCCACTATACAGAAAGACACCAGCAACTTTAAAAAAACATGTTTTGAACTGTAAATAATGACAGAACAGATGCAACTGCCCAAGACATGAACTAAGCAGGAGATAACCTGTTGTAAGGATTCTTCTGAACTGCCTGCTGTCAGAAAGACTGACAATTGAACTGCAGCACAGGTACTTTACACCTCTGGCCAAAAGACAGACTGAAGTTTTGAGAGCCTTCTGTTTCCTCACCTATGTCCAGCAATTTGAATAGTTAACATATGCTTTGTATATGAAAGAATTGCAGCTACCAGATACTGGAATCTAATAAGTTTCTTTTAATGGAAAACATCTAGCAAACCCAGCATTCCTTCATGCACTGAAGTGACAACAATGTGTTCATCAAAATTAATTATTAAAATAGCAAAGAATATTGGTGTCTGAAGCTCATTCTTGCTCTATCACTTCTAAGCAAAAAGATTTCTTTGATTCTCAAGAACTAGGGTTTTTGGTTGGTTTTTTTTTTTTTTTCATTCTTTTGCTTATATTCTTACTTGGAGATTAAACAGTATCTAAATTATAAAAACCAGTAAAAAAATAAATTAAAAAATCTGTATTTAAAACTATGTCCTACACTTACATTTTAGGAAAAAGAAGTATTTGAATTGTACTACACTATACTCTGTTCTATATGCATAAACTGTGAAAAAAAAAGGAAGATCTTGTCAAAGCATATTTTAAATAATGATGGGTATAATTTAATCAAATGGTAACACATTCCTTTAGAAAAACTCTGAATAAATTTCTTTTGCAGTCTTCCTCAGTTCAAAATACCCTACACTTCATGGCATTGTAATACTGTAGTGGTCTCATAGGGTACTGAAAGGTTTCAGCATTATAAATATGGGTAAGGATAATTTTTAAATACTCAAATTACAGGAGGGTTGTGCATTAAATAATAATGATGACAGGTGTTTCAACCTGTACTTGTGGCCTGATCCTCCTTATGCCTCCACAAGTCACTGGTATTTCCATCAGAAAGTCAATGAAGTTAAAGCATATAAAGCCAGTTTTATATAAGAACATGTATTTCTTTGTCAATGTATGTATGTCACAACAACCTTGATGGGGAAGTAAGAAAGGAAAAAACAGTAGAGAAAGTCAGTAATGTCTCCTGAAGATGAAGAAAGACACGGCGCCCCCGCAGGGCTGCAGGGAGGCAGCGACCCCTGGCGGCGGGAGGAGCGCCCGCCTCCCCGCTCCTGGGGTCCCCCCGGTCCCACCGCCCCCCCTCCCCCAGCATCACCCTTTGCGTGACAAACAGCCGCAGAATCCGGTTTGAAATGCACATGTTTATGGAACGGCGGAAAAACCCTCGAGAACAAGCAACTCCAGCATCCTACTGGCCAAAGGCAAGCGGTGACACTGTACAAGCCCCCAGGCTCTCCTGCAGGTAGAGACCTTGGGGCGTTGTGGGGGTCTCCCCGCGTTTTCAAGCGCAGGGATGTCCCCCCTGGAGGCAAATCTCTATCACCGGCAGCCAGGCTGCCTTAGGAAAGAGGGGACCAGCCGCTGGGCTGCGGGGAGGGAACGTGGCAAGGCAAAATGCTCCGAAAAACGACGTGAGCATTAATTAACAGTGTTGTGTCGTACCGGCAGCACCAGGCGGTGCTGGAGGCACCTTGTCACTCAAGGTCCCAGGGAAGAAAGTACCTATGCAAAGTACCATCACAGCCAGGAGGCCCTGGCCTGGCCTGGCCCAGGCTCAGAGCCACCTGCCCCTGTCCTCCACTCTCCTCTTGCTCTTCACTTCCTCCTCTGGCTGTGGAGCTTCAGCTTCTCCAGCTCCTTCTCCATCAGGTGGGATTCAGCTGTGGTCTCGGAGAGCTGCAACACACGGTGGACAATGACATGGGTGAGCTGCTCCTCCAACCAGGCTAACCCCAGACTGGCCACCTTGGACATGTGTGGCAGGACATGAAGGTTACTGAGAGGGCTCAGAGGTGGCTCTCCCCTCAAAGAAGCACCTTGTGCTGTGGCAGGGCAAGCAGCCAGGCATTTGTGCCTCAGAAGTTCTTTCCAGTTTCTTGGCACAACCTGACACACGTGTCTTGGCACACATGTCTTCTATTTCACTGAAACCGTTTTGAGATTTTAAGCATGAAAGCTGTGATCTCTGGGTAAGGCTGAATTTCAGTTTATTTAGGGCTTGGGAATCCTTTCATCCATAGGTTTACATGTTGAATAGATGTCACACCACTTGTCAGAGCAGAAGGAAACTTTCATCTCCTGTGACCAGAAAGGGTGGCTATAGCTTAGTTTCACAGTTAGGGCAGAGCCCAGAGTGGCAAGAAAAATGCCTTGCTC
>NW_009951793.1:335310-336756 GCF_000747805.2 Chaetura pelagica | reverse complement strand
GGGAAAGAGGACACATGGCACTCCCAGGGGCTCCTCTCTAATCTAGCTGCAGTGTTCACCAAAGTCAAGCTCTGCTGCAGGGAACCCTCCCCTCTTCTTGCAGAGATCAGACTTGACTTGCTCTGCCATGGCAGTTGTCTCGCAAAGCAGGGTAAAACAGGGAGAGCTGGGTGCAGAGAAAACAGCCTCCCTTGGGGGTCCCAGCACCCTTTATTGGGCCATTTCTGCCACCACGGGCAGGTGGAGGTTGGGCAGAGACTCACCATGTCCAGCAGAATGTCCACCTTCAGCCGAAGGAGGTTGTTTTCTTCCTCCAGCTGCTGGTTGCGTTTGCGCAAGCGCTGCATTTCCCTGCGATCCCCCGTGAAGCTTCCTGACTCTGGAAGGGAAAAAAAAGGTCAAAACACGGATTCTCAGCCAACCGTGGCTACTTCAGACTGAAGGGAAGGACGTTGAGCTGCACTCTACCTGCCACCCACTGGCCATTTTCAAACTTCAGGCTCTGACCAGCCAGGTTCATGGTGGGGATCCCATACTCCAGGCCCAGCTCAGCCTCACGGGTTGATCTGTCCAGCTGCAGGGAGAAGATCACACTCAGTGTTTGACAACAATTGAAAACTAGCCACCTCTTGCTCTCCCATTTCTCCTATGTCTCCTATAAAGACAGGCTAAGAGAGTTGGGGTTGTTCAGCCTTGAGAAGAGAAGACTCCAGGGAAACCTCATAGTGGCCTTCCAGTACCTGAAGGGGCTACAGGAAAGCTGGGGAGGGGCTTTTTACAAGTGCTTGTAATGAGAGAGCAAGGAGTAAGGGATTAAAACAGGAGGAGGGAAGATTTAAATTAGACATTAGGAAGAAATTCTTTAGTGTGAGGGTGGTGAGACACTGGCACAGGTTGCCCAGAGAAGCTGTGGATGCCCCATCCCTGGAAGTGTTCAAGGGCAGGTTGGATGGGGCTTGGAGCAACCTGGTCTGGTGGGAGGTGTCCCTGCCCATGCAGGGGGGTTGGAACTAAACGATCTTTAAGGTCCCTTCCAACCCAAACCATTCTATAAGCCTATGATTCTATGATTTCTTAGCAACCAGCATTCCAACAGAAGCTGCTGCTCCCACTGCCCCTGGAGCCTGGCACCCTCCTTCAGCCAGGCACTGCTGTGGCAGAGGACCAGCTCCTCTTGCTGCCACCCCTGCCCCGTCTCCCACTGAAACACGCACCCACCCCCCCGGCTTTACACACCCCTGGTGAGAAGTTTCAGGTGAAAAGCTCTGGGCTGGGGTGACGATCCCACCAGGGATTTAGGCTAGATAATCAGGAACACATTTTGTGCAGCGAGGGTGGCGAAAACACTGAGACCAGCTGCCCCAGAGAGGTGGTAAGAAGGTGGGAACGTGCCAGGCCAGGTTGGAAGGGGCTGCTGCAGGGGTGCCCGCAGCAGGAGCCCCCCCC
>NW_009951793.1:332100-334881 GCF_000747805.2 Chaetura pelagica | reverse complement strand
GAACGCTGCTTAAAGTCTTCTTTTGCGGATAAAGAGTGAAGAGAGAAATCCCTCCTCGCTTGGGAATCGTGGGAGAAGTGGGGAAGGCCCTGGGGATTCAGGGAATCGTAGAATCGTGGAGTGGTTTGGGCTGGAAGGGGATTCAAAGTTCATCCGATTCCAACCCCTGCGTGGGCAGGGACGCATCGCTAGGCCGGGTTTCTCCAAGCCCCATCCAACACTTCCAGGGAGGGGACAAAACGATGCGTTGGGAGTCGAAGAGAGAAGTCAGGCAATTCTTTAATAAATTAAGTGTTCCCTGAAGCTTCAGAAGTGTCCTCATCTTCCGTGCATGTTACAAACTCTTCGCTTCTCAGCATATGACGGGATAAATTTAGTTTTACTGTGTTACTTGCTGGCTTGTATTCCATGGGAGGTGGCTTTGGTAGTTGGTCTGGGTAATATTTTGAACAAACAGCAGTGGAATAAGTAGCACATATCACCAGTATCTTTTTATATTGCAGAGGGAAAATACCACTCCTTTCCTAAATTTTAAAATAATTACCTAATCTGTAATAGAACAGGAGAAAATGGCCTCAAGTTGCAACAAGGGGTGTTTAGATTGGATATTAGGGGAAAAAAAAAATCACCAATAGGGTTGTCAGGCACTGGAATAGGCTGCCCAGGGAAGTGGTGGAGTCACTGGATACCCTGGAGGTATTTAATGCATGTGTAGATGTGCTCAGGAGCATGGTTTAGGGGTGGAGTTGGCAGTGCTGGGTTGGACTTCTGATCTTGAAGTCTTTTCCACCTGAAACGGTTCTATAATTCTAAATGACTGAACTGAATTTACTTGCTTCATTGTTAGAAAAGCTTCTGTGGAAGACTTTGTGAGGCTTCACTGAAAATTTGGGATTAATGAGATATTAGGGTGCTGACTTTCGTTAAAGGGGAAAGGGAAATGGAAAGGGAAGGGAGAGGAGAGGAAAAGGAAGTGGAAAAGGAAAAAGGAAAAAAAGAAGGATGAAGGGGGAAAGGGTTGGCAGATAAACACAAGTGCCAGGAAGGAGAGGAGAAAAATAAGAGAATCTCCAGCCTTTTAATTTAGTTTGTACGTGTGTTAATGCTCCAGAAAATCAGTTCTTTAACAGTCTTTCATTCTCGGAGTGCTTAAATGGCACCCTGCCTGAAGTGAACCAGAAAATTGCTGACTTGGAATGAGAACTAGAAAGATACCATAGCATTAACCTGGTGACTACAGACAAGAAAAATCTGGTGCTGCAGTATCATCTGGTAGTTCAGTTAAGCAGTATCTGCTTCTTCCAGGGCCCATGCTGTAAGAACAGTGGCTTCTGATCCCATGTACTACAGTCTGTGTACTGGAAATTAGTGATTTTTTAGTAGGAGAAGGGAGTACAGTGGGAAGGGATGGGGGAGAATCCCAGTGCCCTTAAAACTAGAATAAAAACTTGCAGTACTTCATGAAGTAGTTGTGGTTTCTGTCAGCATTTAACATCCATGTGTGTGAGCACATATATTAGGTAAGGAAGATGAAAAGAAGGGCCAAAAGTGAAATGAGGACAAGAACCTTGGAAGAAATGCTGGGAGAATGTAGGATTACAATTCTGAACTGAATAAAAACCTGTAGCTAACATAGGTGTCAAACACCATACAGGGCAGCGAGGAACTGAGTGCTTAACAGTCGCTTTTGTGGGGTTTTTTTGTTGTTGTTAAATGCACTGAAAAATGTTGAATTTCCAAACAAATACTCAGACCTGAACAGCTCCAGATGAGAGAATCATCTCCCTGAGATGCTCAAAGACAAAGGCACATATGTTTCCTTTACAAATGCTTCAGGGAGTTGTTATTGAGGGGGGAAAAAAAAAATTATGCTAAGCTCTGGTCAGGATGTGCCCTGCCTGTAACACAGGGGTTTGTTCACCTTCCTAGGAGAAACCTCTGCATTTCAGCACAGCTGTGTGCCTGAGTTCTCCTTGGACCAAGCAGGATTACTACTGTAGTAATACACTGGGAAACTAAGCTGTCTGGTTTATCTAGGGTCTCACAGTGATTCTCCAATTAGAGGGAAGCCCTGACAGCTCCTTTCCCTGAGGCAGAGACTTGGGAAAGGCCAGGCAGCCCACCCCTGCCTTGGTGTGTGAGGTGAATGCATAGCCCTGTGTGCCTGGTTGCTGTATGCACAGATGCTAACGTGTGCACAGCCTCACAGTTGGTAGGGTTTGGGAATCAGGAGTTCAGAAAGCTTCTCCAGGAGTTTGAGAGCAAGAGAAAGAGGTCCAGCGTCTAATTTTTTATTTTTATTTTTTGTGTGGGGGATTTGCTTCAGAAATTGTTCCTTCTTTGCATGGTTTTACTACATTTCATTTCTTGCTAGACTTCATTTCCTCAAAAAAAAATTTAAAATAATAAATAAATAAAAAAAAAGCTGTGGAATTTCCTCACTGCACCAACCATCCTGGCTGTTCTAGCAGTAGCTCTTCATGGCTACTTCTCCACTTACACCAGGTAGGTGCTGAGGCAAGAGCCAAGCATTTCTGTTTCTAGCACTGCCTCTCAATATATTGTGTCGTTCTCCTGCCAGCTGAGTTTTTTGACGTATGATTTTAAGTGATGCCAGAAGCATCACAGTCTAGCACTGTGCATCCTTCTGTGCCTGTTGCTTTGTGGGGAAGCGAACACTGAGTGCACACTCTCTCTCCCCTCTCATAGTAATTAGCTAGAGACATCCCTTAGGACTGCAAAAGCTCATCAAACAGTTAAGGACCTGCATATCATAGTCAT
>NW_009951793.1:319424-331798 GCF_000747805.2 Chaetura pelagica | reverse complement strand
AGGGAAACTGTCTGTCTTTTTATGAACACGTCTTTGGGAATGCTGGTGGAAGTGATAGATGGAGATGGGGCTGTAGCACATGACAGTGTGGAAGTTTTGGAATAGACTCAAACTGTTCTTGGTGGCCTAATTTGGAGCACCTTCTTCAACATTTTTGGTTCACAAGTAATACAGAATTTATAGCTGAGGTGGTCCCAAAGCTGCTTTTAACTCCATAGTGTTTTTCTTGCCTTTTTCATATACACTGCAAGATTATTATTGTTGTCTGTTATATCAATAATTATAGGGAAACCCCACTGGCTGCTGAAATCAGCAGGCTTACTCTAGGCTTATTGTGGTGTCAAAAAGGATATTTATTGTAATTATTGCTGCTTGAAACTTGCTACATTGACTGCTGGGCTAAATGAGACTGAGTTTAAAACCTATAATTTTTTTTTTTCATATTGAAATTCATTCCGTGCCCAAATAATTTATTCAGCAGTCACCTCAGTGGTCTGCAGTTAATGAAGTCCCTTCTTTTAGTATCCTAGACATTAAATACCTCACCTGCATTTTATTGAAAAAGCAAACACTTCTCTCTTTCTGTTTCTTTTCATTACAGCCAGCTGAAGAAACAGAAGAACAGCCGTTTCAGCGCACTGCAAAGAATGCTGCTTTCCTCCTGCTTGGCTGTCACGGATTCCACCACCAGGAGGCTCTCATGAAAGCACATCTAACTAGGCAAAGAGAGCGCAAGCAAATGAGATGGAGAAACCCGTCCCCACGGGAATAATCCGAAACTAATACTTATCCTATAAATAGAGATTTTCGGACTGCTATGCAGGCATCTATTAATTAACTCTTGCAGGAATCCTAATATACAACCATCAGTTGTACCATAGTTTTTGAGGATACTGGGGTGTCATGGGTGGTATTCCAGCTTTGAATCACCTAGTGATACCCAGGAAAGTTGATACCTCTGTCTTCTGGATAGTAAAGCTCTTAATACAGTAAGTAAAATAATTGAATGGAGGAAAAGCACTGTTTTGATTTCTCCTCCCTCACATCTGCCCTCTATCCTTCACCCAAGGAATCATCTAATTTACCTCTGCCTTCTCACTTTTAGTTATTTGCTTATGCTTGGGTTCTTAATATTCTTTCACTTTTCACAGCAGGCTTTGATTGTATCCTAAAAGTTCTAAATATCTACACTAACAGTCCATCTGATTCTTCTCTTTTGCTGACATGACCTTCTTCAAAGAAAAGCAGAAGAAGAAATGTTTTGAGGCCACAATGTTCTATGTAGAGTTCCCAGGCCTCCAAAGAGGTTTTACAATAGTTGCTCACCATTCTTGCCACGCCATTCACCTTAAAGAGTTTAAGCAAACAGACATGTTGTTCAGCCACTCACATACTCTGGATAGAATCCATTGTTTCCTGCAAGGGTTTGCCACGAGGTTGACTGGGAGACTGATGGTTCAGAGGACACGTGAAGTCCACACAGCAGTCAGAGCTTCTGTTAAGCTCTGTCTCACTTTGTTCCTATTACCTGGCTTCTCCTTGCTTGCTTCCTGTCTTTCTTGTAATTCTTACTTTCACAGTCATCTCTTTCTGTGGATCACTTAAGATGTCCTTTGCAGGAAATGCTGAAACATGAAGCCTCCAGTCTGTAGATTCCCAATTAGCAGGTGCAGGGAGGTTATACCAGGGAAAGGATCACTCTGTATGGGTTGGTTTCTTGTTGTAACATTCCACAGCTGCCTGCTGCTGGAGACAAGACATTCGGCCTTCAGGCTGCGTCGCTGTGATATTTATGTGGGAGAGCAAATGGCCTGCTTTCTGAATGCCCTTCTAAGCTTATTTTATCTCATGCCTTAGACAAATATCAACTGTTCTTTTCCTGTAGAAACAAATGATGCTGCATTAGGAGAAAACGTGAAGCTTCATGCACATCGCACACTATGAAGGTGTAAGGAAAGTGCTAAGTATTCTTTTCTCTTCCATGTTCCTTCACCATTCCTTCTTTCCCTCCACTTAGGCACAGTACCAGCCCCCAGAAGCTACACTGACTGGGACTATTCTCAGTTGAAACCAGAAATATTCAAGAAGAGCAATCTGCTGTCACCAGAGTGAGAGTTGTGAGAACACTGATGTAGGCCGCTCTCCCTAGGTTCTGCTAATCAAAATAAGAGTGTAGTAACCAAACTGTGTGATGGTTTTTCTCCTCGGGATGCCTTGATCTGCAGGTCTTACTCTGTGCTGATTATTCCTGTTAGGGCGGTGTGCCTGTGGATGGCCTTTTATCAAAGGCAAACATTGGAAATAATGTGGCTTTAGATGATGTGTCTGCAGTGGCATGAGAATGGACTCTGTGGCCCAGGAAGTCCTTTCCAGTCCTGGGAATGTGCTGCAAGCTCATAGGCAGATGAGGTGACTTTTCAGACTTCTGGGGAATGCAGATGGCTGCTCACCCGTGGCCTGAACTAGCCTGGTCTAGAACTAGCTATTCAGGGACACCAGGAGATTTAGAATCCATTCTTATGAGACCTGAAAAAGCCAGGTACTGTAGTACTTAGAGTAGTAAATGAGAGATTTTGTTGGTTTGGTTTGGTTCCCCTGTCTTAATTCTGAGTTGTTACCTAGGGTAGCAAGAGATGAAAATAAGAGACATATTAGCTTAACAGTTGTAAAGAGCTGGATGGTGTCAGTGTGTTCAACAGCAGTAAAGCAGTATTTTCACTGGTTCTCAAGGGAAAAAGAACCCTGAAAATACAAATTTTGAATTTGCATTGAATGTACAAGCAAAATTGAGGGCACTCTCTCTCTGCAAACTTGGTTCAAAATCTTGGATTCCAAACTTATTAACTGTGTTTGTCACCTCCCTTCCTCAGATTCCTTCACGATGACAAGCAGACCTGAGAAGACTGTACAAGAATGTAAGATAAATATAGGTTCACCAAGATGTCCAGCCAGCCAGTGTCACAGTGTCACAGAAGCTAAGGCTTTCATTAAGTATCTGTTGCTGACTGCTTCATCTTGTTCCTATTACTAAAAAGTTGCTTGAGATTTTTTTATCAGTTTGCCAGATGACAGGGAAAAGGAGTTTTTCTTTAACGGTTCAGAAAGAATTCCTCAAAGTTATCAGCAATCTTCTCCTTTTGTAAGTTTGCTGGTTAGGGATTCTTGCACACTTGCAGGTCATCATTCCACAGGCAACACTCACTGTCTGTATTGTACTCTCCAGCCAGGGTACAGCAGACATTTCCTTTAGAAAAGTACTAAGCAAAGAACGTGCCACAGGGAAAATTATACTTCACTTTGACTTATGCACTAAGTGCTTAAGTGTTATGAAGAATTTTGTGGTTTTAATGTTAGTGGGAGGGAAGGGGTGTCATATATAGCAACTAGCTCTATATGACAGCTCACACATCTATGTAATTCAATTCATTTTGGAAATAAAAGCTGATGAAAATCTGAGTCTCTGAAGATTTAAATCTTGTCAGTCTGAAAGAAAGCTAAATTGTTTTCATGGGTCAGCAGACAGGCTGTTCTCACAATTCATTCATTCATTTACTGCTGAAGTAATGTGCTAGTTCAGTTCCAAGACTAAACAACTGGTGGTGATAACTTGTTGTCAGGGATCGTGTCAGTATGTCAAGCCTTATGTAGAACACTGAAAAGCTTGTAATTCAAACTGAGGCAGGTGAGCCAGCGTTCAACAGGCTGCAAATAAGGATAATCAAGTCGGTTAAAAATGGAGACTGCAGATTCCAAAACAAATGTCCTAATTTCCTATTTAGTCACCTAGATGGGTAGTGACATTTTTTTAAATGCTCCATTATAAGCATTTATTTTGCAGTCAATGGGAACTGCAGGTGCCTAGCACTTTGGCTTTGGGTGTTTAATTGTAAGCCTCTGATTGAATTCCTGGCTTGAAATGTTGGGAACTGAATGACCTGGATGATGGAGTAATGCAAGAGCATTGCCACTGTACTTGGGTACAGAATAGCAAATTACTTTGAAATGGCTAACAGAAATTCATTGGGGTTTTAGACATGCTTTTGTTAGTGTCTGAGGAGGAAGGAAAAGATGGTTGTCACATAAAGAAGGGAAAAGTTCCAAGCATAAAGAGCAAAAACAGTAAGGCAGAAGGAAAAAGCAAGAGAAGGATATTTGGGCAAAGTAGCATGGAAAAAAGTATGAACAGTGGCAGGAATGGTAAGGGTAAATGTAGACAGAGGCTGCATTGAAGAGGAGGCTGGGAACACTAAAGAGAGGCCAGAGAGAACATTCAAAGTTGGTAATAGAGTCAGTCATTTAGTTCTCTACAAATGCCTTGCAAATAAATTTAATTTTATTCTTATTAAATCTAAGCTAAGTGCAATGTGTGTTTTGTTTTACACTTTGTGGTTTTTTTCCTGTGTTGTACATTGAAGAGAGGTAAAATAAACTGGTGATCAGTCATAAGGTCTGCCCATTCTGTTGAAATGTAGAGCCCTAGAAAACAAGCTGGCAGGAGAGCAATTTATCCCCCTTGAGATTACATATATCAAGCATTTTCTATTATATTTCCTCATGTTGCAGAGGACCCTCAGTTCTCTCAGCATAACACACAATTTGCTCAGCTTCTATCTTGCTGATTTCTACATCTTTTTGTAATTAAAGTTTGTGCTGTCGCATGTCTGTCAACAAGTGGAAGCAACAACTTCTGCTTCTCTTGACCAAGCTAAATAGAGTTTGGTGTGTTTTTTCTTTTAATATATGCTGTAAGACCAATCCTGCAGGGCTCTTGATCACTTATTCTTTGGAATTTCTGTTTTTTCCTTATATTTAAATATCACAAAAGTGATACTGCCACACTGCCAGCATATCAGTTTTTCTCACCACAGCCAGGGTCTTGCCTTTACAGAAGAAGACCCCTTACCAGCACTGCTTTGTCACTGTGGAGTAGCAAGAGGGAAAGGTATTTCACTGAGTCATTGTGCAGGGAGTGGGTATTTTGTAGAGATTGCTTATAAAACTGGCTGAGAGAAATACAGTAACCATGTGATGATAGTGCCATTTTTTACCCATATCAGCACAACTGAAACATGAGTGTGTTGTGCTTCATTTATTTTGTTAACAATTTATGAGTCAATAAATCTTGAGGGAAGACATCTTCCAAATTTGCTGCTGTTAGAGACAGCTGACTTGGTTGGGTGTTTTATGGAATAGTTCCACCAGTTACTTTTTACTAGATAAGGACATTATCCTGGTGTCACGGCTATTTTGCAAGCCTGTAATTGCCTTCTATGACCCTGAAATGTCTCCCGGGATTTCAGCAGCAGAGGATGTTTTCATCCCTTTTCCCATGACTGCAATGTGGTGCTGCTAGCACTAGTGGCTGCTGTATTCTGCCCGAGAAATGGTTAGGTTTCACTTCTGAATGAGCTAGACTTCTTAAAAGGGAATACACGCAGATTAAGGCATTGAACCTTCCAGCATCATAAATTACTCAAAGTTTTCTGCCTTTCATTTTTTTTGAAGGAACTTAAACATGGACAAGTTTCTAGCAAGTACCAACTTCATCAAGCAAACAAAGCCTTCCAAGTCCAAACACTGAATTTTCCAGGTAAAGAAATGGGGAAGAAAAGATAAAATATGATGTATTTTACTAAGACTTTGCAGGCTTGTTGTTCTGAAGGTCTCTTCTGTGCTTTAATACGTCATTCCTTAGACATGTCTGGGAAGAAATGTGGTTGTTATTCTCATCAGCTCCTTATCTCCAATTTGCTTTTGCTGCATTGGCACTGTGATAGCTGGGGTTGGGGAACAGTGGCTGGTCAGCTAGGAACATCTCATGGCCACAGTTCACTATTGAATACTATTTTTAAATCAAGGATTTGAATGTCATGTGTTTTCCTACCTTCTCATTGCTCTACAAACAGAGGCTGCTGGACTAGCAAACATATGGAATACAAATGGAGCAAGATTGGTTTATTTTTTGTATGGTTTACACACAAACTCACTTGCAGAAGCAAAGTCAAGAGTAGAAAACTGGCCAAAAGAAGAGCATGAACAGTTCTGTAGCACAGACAGGTTAAAAGAAAAGCTGCTACCAACAGAGGCTGAGCCAAAAAGCCTTAACTTTTCCAGACTCATAAGGAAACATGGTGAGAATTATTAGTTTTTCAAGTTGAGGCTCTTCAAAATTCTGTTTTGTTTTAAATGAAGATAGGTCTTGGATTCCAGTGCTGAGCCTCTTCCAAGTGTGAATTTACAAATGTTTTTCTTGTAAAATGGCATTTTTTGATGTGACCAGTGAATACGGTTGTGACCTGGAAATTAAAAATGTTCTATTAGCTGCACTTTAAATACATTCTTCTTTCTGAAGCATTCCAATTCAGATGCTGTCCTGAGTACAAAGCAGAGCAGTGTACTCAGTCATTATTCAACCTACTTGACACCAGAAGCACTCAGCTTCTGTGAGCTGGAGTGTATTAGAGGGGGGGGAAAGAAACCAACCACATTCCGTGAATTATGCTTTTTTTATCTGTAGCATGGAATACTCTGATCTCTCATGTTCTGTGGATAAAACAGCTTTCCTTTGTGTCTTTTTCAAATTATTTTTCAATGCTGATGTGTGAATGTTAGAGCAGCATTGACTCTTTTGGCCATGACAGTTAAGACAATATTTACAGTACTTTCAGCTTGTTTGTGTTAGAAGTCAGAATTTCTTTGGTGTGAAAAATACACACAGTCCTGTGTTCTGCAGCATGGTAGATGCATCCATGAGCAATTTTCTTGTTTTAACTCCCTTTCTGATGAATTACTGAAGCTAACTCAAGTTTTCTGTCTCAGCTTCCTCCTAAAGCAATAATCCCTGTTGCTTCTCTCTTTGCCTGTCTCATCCACCCATGCACACAGCTCCCGCCAGGCAAATTCTGCCTCCTGTATTTCCATTCACTCCCAGAGAAGTCCCTCTGCCTAATGGTGGAAGTCCACCAAACAGCTAAACTGATCCAAAGCCTTGCTGAGACCACCTTTCCCTGTCTCTCTTCCCCATCCCCCAGCTGCTGGATCCCATCGCCTTTACTGTTCAGATGAGCACCAGAGGTCATACAAGTGGGAGAAATGCAAAGCCATTTAGATAAGGGAGAGCACAAGAAATGCCCTGCTGGCTCAGACCAAAGCTCTGAGACCTGCAACAGGAGACCTTAGTCTCCCAACTAACAGAGGAGGAGGAGGTGAGGAGGGGAGGGAGGAGGTGAGCCTGGCCATGCTCTATAGGCCACTCAGACCTAGCCCTGTTGGCTCCGTATTAGTACATCGCTCCCTTGGGTGGTGGCTTCCCATGTCATCTGCAAGGGGAGGAATATTTAGTCAATTCTTCTTGTTTAATTATCGAAATGAAGGTGATTCACCCACGGACTTTAACCAGGTCTGTGACTAAGCTTTCATTTAAATGCAAGCTTGTTGGTGGCATGGACACCGACTTTGAAGACTGGTAACAGTTCCATAGGAAATAAACTTTCTTATTTCTTTCTTTATCTGACCTTGGAGGTCAATTCAAATGAACAAAGATGTATGTAACTGCTATTACTGCGCCCACATAGCTACATATGTGGGCAGTCATTTCATAACTAGCCTGTTGTTCCTGTTTATCATGAAGTTGCTGAAGCTAAAGTAGAACAACGTGCAAGAACAAGATGCAGAACAAAAATCTGTGTATGTGGAGTCAGTTGAGAGCAGTTATTTTGGAATTTGCAAAATCTATTTAGAAAGCTCTCTCAGTGTAAAAAAGACCTGTATCTCCCAAAGTACACATTTCATGAGTTAGAGTATAAATATTGTCCCAACTGCTTTCTTTTTTTTTTTTTTTTCTTTTCTGTTTTTTTCTTGTGATAAGATATTTTTGTGCAGGGATTGATAAATTGCAGAATAGAATTATTTTGTTAAAAATGAAAAATCCTGCTTTTTGCATTACTGCAAGATTTTAATATATATTACCCACAGGTTAGAAATGTGCTCAGTGATAGATTTTGAAAGGACTGAATTTTAGCTACAATCAGGATATGAGCTTAATCTGCTTCTGTTCATTTTGCTACTAGTCTGCTTGTAGTTCAGGCACTCCTTGAGGTCCTTCTACTTTATCAGCTACCAGTGAAATGAAGAATATGACTTACAGAAAGAATAATAATGCAGTTTACTTCTATTAAATGGTAACACATCTGCTTCTTGGCTTCTAACTTTTTCCTTGTATTTCACTCACCCTTCTACTCCTCCTGGGGGTCGTAAGGTTGTTGGTTCCATTCTGGTGTCTGTTGCAGGGAATGATATGGACAGTTGTCAGCATCTGGAGCCCTTTGCTGGGAGAAGATGATTGCCATGTTGATGGTTTCTCCTTCCTTGTTCCAGGATCCACTTGCTGTCATTTTGATGTTTGCTAGCAAGCACTGACACCTTTTTCGTTGGTCTGCAGTGCAATGCTACATCTGATTGTACAGTATGCACTGCCTATTATATGTGTTAGTTGCTAGTTTTTGGGTTCTCTTTGTTACCCCTAAGACCAGTTTAATCCAGGTCAGCATTTCTCTGATCATTGTTGAGTTGTTTATAGCCATCAAGTCTCCAGTGCCAATCCTGTGCCCTGCCTGCTGTCATTGAGTGTCTGTGCTCCTCTGCACCACGTCTTGTGTCCCCATTTCTCTGTTGTTGCACCAGGCCTGCATTTCTCTACATCTACACTGCATCCTTGTGCTACTGTACATCTCTCATTCTACGTAGAATAACTGTTTGTTACTGCTCTTTCTATAAAATGATGGCTGTACCATGCACAGATAAGCAGAAATAAAACAAATAGACCTAGTCAATCATGGAAACTGCTGTCACAGCTAATCTAGTAAAACAAAGGTACAGAAGGGTTGGAGAGAGTTCACACAAAGCAAGCCTGGCAAGCAACAGTCCTGAGGCCTTGCAAATTCAGTGCAAATGTTACAGCAAATTATGGAGTATTACAGTGCTACATGGTTACAGTGTGTTGGCCCCAAAAGCTGTAACACAACCAGATAATCCATCAGGTTTGAGCGCATTTTAGAAGTGGTTATGCTGGTATATTTTCTCTTCTGGGGTAGAAAACACAAATATGCAAGAATTAAGAGTCCCAGCTATCTGACATTTGAAAACCGTAAGTTAGCTCAAAGTATATTGCATATTTTTGAAAGCACAATTGCATTACACAGTGAATAGTAGAAAATAAGGGTAATGGCATGGATAGCCAAGCACTGCATATTGGTTCTTACTTAAAAATTGTCTGGTTCTTACTTAAAAAACCTCTGATAAAATAAAATCCACAGCCTCCCCAGGCAAACAGACATCTGCCAAGTTTAGCTGATTCTACTTTGAGCTAGATGATCTCTTGATGTTCCTTTCAGTCCCACCGTTCTCAATTGCTAGTTTGCTCTTCTTTCCTTAAATAAAAGACTTCTTGTGCATTCTCAACTGGGAATGCTTTTCTTACCCCCTTTGCTTGTTGTTAGACTCTGCAGACAACATACTGATGCGTGCCTCCAGAAAGCCTCTTAACTGGGTTTAGGTTTTGCAAAGCTTAAGAGTGGCCTTATTTACTCCAGTCTGCTTTTTGTTAATAATGTAATCCTTTATTGGACAGAAGGAATTACTTATTTCAAAATCACCTATCAAAATTATAACAAAGAAGATGAAGCTCGTGGTGCCTGGGCTACTATCACTTACTGTATTTGTATACTTAACAAATGTAGAGATGATTTCTTTTTCATTTAGAAAAATGCCCATGCCTGAGTTGTGTTGTCTGTGTTTTGATATCAATAAATTATCTTTAGCATCCTTTCTTCTCCAGTCACACCCAACCTGTTCTGGTCCTGACCTAACCTGGCACCTCTTTAATATCAATGAGCACAGACAGCCCTCTAATCCTTCATTTCCTCCAGAGCTGCAATGCTGAACCATAGTTTGGACATCTTGATACACAGAAAGGAGATATCTAATCCTATACTATATTCTTAATAATTAATTCAGGGTAAATTAAAGGTGGCGAAACCTGTGTCTTTCAATGCAGGATCACTGCCATCAGTGTAGTATTGATTATTTTGTGCAAATTCCACAGGGCACATTAAAGCAGCATGGCTTTTTCCTGAGACTGACTGAGGTGCAATCTGTTTGCCTGGCAGTTCTTTGCAGAAAGGTTTTAATCAGATTTTGTTTGGGAAGCAGTGATCATTAATTCTGATGTGACTGAGGAAGTAGCTACAGTGAGACCTCAATGCAAGGCTGTAATGATCAGTGAATTTGGGGAATTTTGGGGAGGTAATAGCTGACACAACTTCCAAAATGGTGCTGAACTCTCCCTCTGCATGTTCCTTTGCTATAGGAGACAGAAGAAAGTTTTTACCCTGTTCATATTGGATTGCTTTTGAAATACTCAGTATTCTTTCCCTCTCTATTCCCCTCTCCCCCTCAATGTGTGTTTTCAACTTTATAGGGAAAAAACTCCAAACAATTGCTGCTAGAGAAGGAAGGGCTGAGGAAAATGAATAAATTGCTGCATCTTTGCCCGGAAGCATGTTGTAATTCTGGGAAGATTTTCAGGTGTGTCACAGTTTTAGTCTGGGATCAACTGTGTATGAAATGGAAACCAGAAGGCAGTTTTTCCAAAACAATCCAGACATAAATGTACACTTATATCCCAGGCTGAATCTTTACGGATTTTATTCTGGGAAGCCAAATATCAGTTTATTCTGTCCTGGTTAAGAACAAGCAAACTGCCACCTTGAATGATCAGAGAAGGCATTAGCTTTACCTAAACATCTATTAAAACAAAACCAACCAACCAAAAAGACACCCCTATTGCACCCATGGATTAAAATGGTTGGTGAGGATGAAAAAAAACAGCTGGATACTTAGTATTTTTATGGCATTGGGATAAGATCTCAAGTGAGAAGAGATGCAGATGGCAGTGGTGTGACTTACTGCCAGTAGCTGAGATGCTGCTGGAAGTGCACTGGTCGGCAGCAGAGCCTGTAAGAGGGAAAGAGCAGACTCTGGGATGCCTCAGCTCACTTGGCAGGTGTGTAGTGTGATGGGGTATGTGGGGTGATTTTATCACACAATGCCAGGGGAAAGCCAAATGAGCGGTTAATGATCACAAAACCTTCTGAAGATACAGAATGTAATTTATCGCCCAGAGTAGCGCTTTGGGGTGGGAAATTATCTTCAGGTTCTATACATTCATTGACCCCTCTGAGAACGATATTACAAACCAGAAGGATAATGGAAGGAAGGTTGTTTACAGAGGCGCTGGCTGCCGCAGAGGCGTTCAGCAGCACCAGAAGGATCCCTCTCTGCCTGTGCATTCTGCTCTGGAGTAAAAGCAGACTTTGTGAAGGCATTTGTCCTTAAAGGTCTGTCTGCCTAAGTGCTCTTCTGGAATGGCTCTTGCGGAATAATGCAGTTTTCAAAGGCAGTGCCAGCCGGTTCCTCTGTGTAGACAAAGCCCTGGGCACACCGAGTTAGGCTTTAGGTGCTTTGATAAACTGCTTGATGCCTTGGATGGGGACCCGGTGAGCTCCTGTGGTCTGCTGATGGTTTGGCTGTTGGTTTAGGTGAGGGGCTGTAGGTTTTGTTGGTAGGTTTCCTGACTTGGCTAGCACTTAGGAAACTTGTGTGCGGCTGTCCTCCTGTGGGTGGAGGGTGGGGAAGTTAGGAGAAGCACCTTGAAACACGCTGAGATGATGTTCCCGTCCCTTCTGCCATTTGAACCCCCCACCCTGGCCCAGCCAGGCAGGGACCCCGAGGGGCAGCCAGGAGCTCTTCCCGCTCACAGCAGTATTCCAAGGCCTCCTTCACACGCTGTCCTGCACCCAGTGTGCTACCAGAGGCCAGCTAAAACGGGTGACTGCTTTCCAGGTATTGTCTGCAAGAAGACTGCAGACTCGTACAAGTATTCATATCCTGAAAAGCACCTTTTCCACCCTTTTAAAACGCCAGATTAAGTTCATGGGTATGACTCAGCCTCGTTTTCTCATCCGGTGACTCCAGGCAAGCCATTTATGTTCCAGCTTTTGCAAACAGATGCCCTCTGGCAGGCTTTGGCCACCCAGTGCCATGAGTCCTGCTCAGGAAGACGTGCATGTGGCACCCTGGCATGACAGGGCTGCCCTGTGTCCAACCGACCCCCCCCCCACCCACGCCGCTCCACGCTGCTGGTTTGTTGGTTTGTTTGTTTTTAATTCAGCCGGGCTGTCACAGCTGCAGAACCAGGGTCGGGCCATATTATTCCTTTGCCACGCCAAACACGTCAGCTATTCCTGCCAGGAGCCCGCGCGCCTCCCTGGCGGTTTTGGCGGGAGGGCAGGAATGTGTGTGGGTCCTGCCCCCCC
>NW_009951793.1:302589-319352 GCF_000747805.2 Chaetura pelagica | reverse complement strand
TTTGCCCTTTGGGAGCGGGAATTTTTCCCCCCCTGAAAAAAAGGCAGCTGGGAAGGGAAAGGCAAATGAATCCGTGTGTTGGTACATGATGAATCATTTATTTGCCTCTGGCAGCAGATGTGAAATCCCACCACGGCCCCCCTCGGGGCAGGTCAGCTCTTCTCCTGCCCCTGACGTGGGGGTTCCCGTCGGTTCCAAACCCGCTCGCTGAACCAAATGCTCCGTGCTGGGGCCTGGTCCCTGTCACAGGCAGTCTGTGCTGGGAAACGGCTTCCAACGGGAGCAGGGTAGATTTAGATTGCGTATTAAGAGGGAATACTTTCCTGTGAGGGTGGTGAGACCCTGGCACAGGTTGCCCAGAGAAGCTGTGGGTGCCCCATCCCTGGAAGTGTTCAACGGCAGGTGGGATGGGGCTTGGACCAACCTGGTCTGGTGGGAGGTGTCCCTGCCCATGCAGGGGGATGGAACTACATGATCTTTAAAGTCCCTTCCAACCCAAACCATTCCTTTATTCTGTGATTTGTTGAAAGGAGTGTAGCATTCAGGTCTTGCTCACCCATCCTAGTGAGCAGCTCCTGGGGTGGTACCAGCAGGGTCGGGGCACCCGGAGTGGCACAACCCTGTTTGTGCTTCCTCACAAAGATCCTTCTTTCCTCACAGATCTGCTGTGTTGTCTCAGACTTTCACCCCTTTATCTGGTTCGTTGCAGGCAGCGGCGGCTCTGGGTCTCTGGTGTGCCAACCTACCAGCAGCAGGAGGTTTCTCCACTAAACAGGAGGATTTTGTCCATCCCTAAAGCTTTTAGTCGGGTGTGGTATAATTTCTGCGTGTTCCCTCCTGGCCTGCAGGAAGGCACAGGCCTGGGTCTGCCTCGTTTTTCGGCTGTGGGATGCCAATTGCCTAAGGATGGGGAAGGGGAGATGATCCCTCGACTTCTTCAGCTGTGCCTGGAGTGCAGGATTGTGTGCATTTCAGGAGGATATTGTTAATGGAGGAGGGGATTGTAATACCATTGTAATGCCTTTTGCATTACTTGTTTTTCTTCTTTCAGTACTTGAAGCTAAGAAGTTTTTTTAATATCTTTGAATATTTTCTTAATTAATGTTTTACTGTAATTATTTTTCTTATATAAGGCGTGATGAGAAGGCATGATTTCTTATTCCATAACTGTCAGCATTCTAAAATGAAAACAACTGATTTTGTAGTCATATTTCTGTTAATACTAACAAAGGAGAGTCCATTTTATTTTGACTCCAAAACCAAATAAGGTCATTATAAAATTGTAATTTCTTTATCACATCTCCGAGCTTCTGCATATACAAGATTCTTGCAAGAAGACCTTAAGTATCCGTTTAGATGCCAAAAAAAGCTATTTGTAGATATTTAGTCTAAATTATCCTTTCCTCCATTAGACACAGCTCATCTGGCAGTCTCACAATAAACCTGCCTTACCTTTAATGGATTCTTTCATGGATTTTATTAAGAAAGATGAGCAAGCAAACACATAGACACATCTGGATGAGGTAGTTCACAAAACGTTTGACCAGCCATAGATAGAACAGTGAAGGCAAGCTCACAATTCAGTGAGAAGCATCCTCTCCATTTACAACATCACGAAGGTGATACAGCAGGTTATAAGACAATATTTTTAAGGAACTACTTTGTATTAATTTTTCTTGCATTCATAAAATGTAAGGAGGTAATATTTTGCTGTTTATTTAACCATGCTATCAGTAAGGGCCTATTCTGGCTTTAGGCCTTGCTTATAGGAAGTCACATAAAGAAGGCAGTGAAGCTGTAGTGGAGTACAGACATGGCAAGTTAAGCACAAAAACCCATTAAATAAGCTCACTGTGTTCTCTTTCGCAGAAGAAAAACCTCAAAATTTTATTACCTTTCCTTTACTCTATTCATGCAAGAATACATCTTACAGGCCTTATTTGCATGTCCTCAGCATTTTTTAGGCATTCTGAACTCCTACAAGACTAAGGAGTTGTAGCCTGCTCAATAGAGTTGTTTTATGGGCTTTAGGTCACATAAAGACAGGGAAGTGAGGTGTTGAATAGCCTCTCTGCTACCCAATCTGTCTGCAACTCTGCTGACTTTTTTTATAAAAATACAGACTGCCTTTAACTTTCTTACCAGAACAAATTCCACTAACGATAAATAATTTCAAATGTTCCTACCTTCAAATTCATATTCTTACCTAAAATTCTCACAAGGGAATGAGATCTCTTCCCAATACCTGTTTAACCCATTTTAGCCAAACCTGTTCATCTGAGATTAACGTAATAGATTTTCTTCTTTTTAGTCTGGTAAAAAGAGTTGGAAGCAGAATGGGAGTTTAAATCTGTATGTGACGGCACACTGAGGAGGTTCTGTAGTTCAAGGACTTCTTAAAAGTCCTTTTACAGTCATTTACTTATTTATTGCCACCCCAATATTGTCTTTTGTTTACATTTCCCTGCAGTGATCAATAATTTATTGCCTGCTTTTTCACAATGAAGGCCATGGAGGACCAAGTAGTCCAAGAAGAACCAGGATACCATGATGATGAGGTAAACTTATGGTTAATTGGAAAATAAGTGCAGAAAATAGGTGCAAAATACCTTGTTTGAAGGTATTTTGATAGTATTATGAAATCCAAGGAGAGGCAGGAGGTCCCTAAAGATCATCAGGGAGTTCAATGCTTTTAAAATTTTGTTCCAGTCTAATGCTGAGAAATTCTCATTCTATTAGTCCCTGTACAGCCTTGCTCTTCAAGTGCTCATCATTAAGCTTTCAAAACTATGCAGTTTTTAATAGGATTATCATTATTTACTTGTATTTCAGACTCCTATGTTAAATGCAAGGAGACTATCAGTTTTATGTTTCCAAGCAATAGTCATCAGCCTGAAAAGACTGAGGAACTGTGGCAGAAGGAATCAAGATGATGATGATGATGATGACAACACAAGTTTTATTAGCACAGCAGAGCATTACTTGCCTGTGAAAATACAGTTTATGAAGAAAGTGATAGGAAATGTGTAGGCCTTTTTGTTTCACTGTGGCTTTTCTTATTTGGGCAGTGCAGTAAGTTACGTATTATTAGGAAAAATAATGTAAATCTTTACAAATTCAAATCAGGCACATAGTGAAATAGGTGTGATTACAAGAAAACTTTTTTTTTTTTTTCCTGCTATTTTTTCAGGAATCATTTTTTCAGGATATTGACCTGCTACAGAAGCATGGAATTGTGAGTATTAGCAATGACTTTATCACATAAAGCTACTGTAAGGTCATTTCTCCAAAAGCTTTTACACATTGATACAAGTAACTGAATTTCCTTCTTGCAATACATTCTAAATCAGTCATGTGTAGAGAAACGTTGCCTTTGGTGATAAGACAGGTTTGCAGAAAATCTCATTCCTGTCATATTCCTAAATAAAGTGGCAAGATATTCAAAGTATTTAGCACCCAGCACTCTTGAAAAACCAACAACGTGCTAATTTATTTGAAAACTGTGTGATAGATTACTTCCTGTTCCTGCCAATCTTTGTAATTACTCCTGCATTTTTGGTGCCTGTGAAATTACACTGTGACAATTGCTGTTAGACTATTTCCATCATACTGGCGAAGGGGGTAGAGTGGGAGTGAGGAAGGTATTAGCAGTAAGAGAAATAAGTGGTTCACTTTCTTCATTAAATATTAATTCCTATAATCATTGTAATATAATCATTGATATTGCATAAATATCACCTCTTTATTTGAATTATTAATATTATATGTTTATCTAGGAGTCTAGCTTATGGGGGCTGTTTAGCCTTGAGAAAAGAAGACTAAGAGGGGACTTTATTAATGTCTATAAATATCTGAAGGTTGGATATCAAGAATGGGCCAGGCTCTTTTCAGTGGTGCCCTGTGATAGGACAAGGGGAAATGGCACCAAGCTGCAACACAGGAAGCTCCACCTCAACATCAGGAAAAACTTCTTTACTGTGAGGGTGACAAAGCACTGGAACTGGCTGGCCAGAGAGGCTGTGGAGTCTCCTCTGTAGACTTCAAGACCCATTTGCTGTGTGACCTGCCCTATGTGTTCCTGCTGCAGCAGGGGGGTTCAACTTGATCTTTAGAGGTCCCTTCTAACCCCTATGATTCTATGATTCTTATTAGGTTCAGTGTTACAGAAGCAGAATAAGAAGTTGGGTTTGCCTGAAATAATGGAAGACTTAACTCTAACACAAATTACTGCAGATGGATATAGATGAGGAAGACACAGACACATTGAAACAGTGTTAGTCAGCACTAGAGTTACTGGGCTCAGCGTGTCAGCAGTGTAATTGTTGGCAATCTTTTTTATTGGCAATTCACCGTCAGCTTTAAAGAGAGTTCTGAAGAAGAATCATAAGGGCAAGAGCTCTAACTGTGGGGCAACATAGGAAAAATGCACAAATTATTGTGTAAAAAATATAACAATTTGACCAAAGAGGGTGACCTCGTGAGCTGTAAGGGAGCTGCACCAGCCTGTCAATATTAAATGAAGCATGGTATGCAGAGAATGATACTAAGGTATGAAAGATCTTGAAAATAAAGAATAATTACTTAGGCTGTTCTTCTGACTTAGTAAGGGTTTCCTGCTCCTTTTCTTTTTCCTGTGGTTATTACCACATCCCAGGAAAAGGTTTTCTTCTCAGCTCTGACACTTTATGTCAAATCTTTATGTGAACTTACAATCATAGAATCATAGAATCACAGAATCACAGAATCCTAGGGGTTGGAAGGGACCTCAAAAGATCATCTAGTCCAACGCCCCCTGCCAGAGCAGGGTCACCTAGAGTACATCACACAGGAACACATCCAGGTGGGGTTTGAATGTCTCCAGTGAAGGAGACTCCACAACCTCCCTGGGCAGCCTGTTCCAGTGCTCTGTCACTCTCACAGTAAAAATTTTTTTTTGGATATTCACTTTGAACCTCCTATGCTCCAATTTGCACCCATTACCCCTTGTCCTATCACTGGTCATCACTGAGAAAAGCCTAACTCATATTTGTAAACATTGATGAGGTCACCCCTCAGTCTCCTTTTCTCCAAGCTAAAGAGACCCAGCTCCCTCAGCCTTTCCTCATAAGGGAGATGTTCCACTCCCTTAATCAATGACCCATATCTGTTCAATTCATTTGCTTAAATAAATATTTTTTGTGGGATTATAAAGGTTTTCCTAGGAGCAGGGAGAGAAATATTTACTAGATCTGATGGCGCAGCCACAAAGAGAGTCAGATTAGCACAACCTAGGCTGCGGTTTGAAGTTCAGAAGTGTTTGGTAGGAATTAAGGTGCTGTGACCCCAAGACTGTGCTGAATGTTCCTGCCCTTGGAGCATGCTATCCGTTCTTCTGGCACATCTGCTTTTGTAGTCACACTGTGAACTAGATTTGTGAATCAATTAGTCAAAAAATTACCACATCAAAAAATGTGGTTTACTTTTTTTGTTTGTAAATTCTCTGCCTGCTCCCTTTTCCACCTCAGGGAGAGGGCTGCAACATTAAGGTAGGAACTTGGTTGGTACATAAGCTGTTGGTGAGAGGTGTATATGAGGGAGAGAACAAGGACTTCTGTAACTGGGTTTACCACACAAAGACTTGTAATGCAGAACAGCCTTGAGGCTGATGTGACCAGGAAGACAGAGCCACTGAAGGAATGCAGAAGCAGGGTAACACTTTTAAAATTTTGGTCTAAAAAAAACCCTCTTTGCAGAAATATTCTGTTGTCTTAATAGGAAAATACAATAAAACCACTTGATTCTTTTTGTATTGCTGGTTATTATATTTTTTGGGTGGAAGAGTAATTTTTATTCGTGACCGATTTTATCCACCTCTATTCATGTAATAATTAAAAACCACATTACAGGATGAGAAATAAGCTTCCCAATGAACATGACTAATTTCTAACCTAGACCCCCTCCGTTCTTATGTCATATGCACCCACACGCTCCAGATAGATGATACATCCACTTCATAGTTTTTTTCTCAAGGAAAAATCTTGCCTGGAAATGGTAAATTGAAGTATTATCCCAAACTTCTCACATGGTATGTTTTCTTGTGAGTAATCTGTTACTTGCCTTTATGTTTCCAGTGATGTCAAAATCATAAAATGAGGTAAGAGGAGGCAAAATCTGTCTGTAGGGCACTTACCAAGGTCATGCTGTACACAATTTATGAAAAAAACAGTAAATTCACTCCAGCCCAAAGTGTCGGTCAGATCTGGAGGACACATTTGTTTTAAACTAGACATGCTATGAACATGCAGAAACATTGCAGCAGTTCTGGCAGTCCTTGGGAGTCAAGTCCCAATAAACCATGATGAGATTATCTTGTTTACAGATTATCTGCACTTAGGGACCAAGGACAGATTGAGTGTTATAGAGTTTAGTAAGGTGGGCTCCATGCTATCTGAAATAATCCCTATTGTTTCCCTACTACCAGCCTGGATCTGGAAAGACTGGCACAATTAACCATAAATGTATAATAAAATGTGTTTCAAATATTCACAGTCTAGTTGTTAACTGTTGTGAGTACTCATGGAAGAAAACTTTCTTCACAGAACGTAGCAGATATTAAAAAACTGAAGGCAGTTGGAATCTGCACAATCAAAGGAATTCAGATGACCACAAGGCGGGCACTGTGCAATGTGAAAGGGCTTTCAGAGGCCAAGGTGGACAAGATTAAAGAAGCTGCAAACAAGCTTATTGTAAGCCAGTCTCTTTCGTGATACTTAAAACTTAAGCAGGCCTCTCAGAAATGCTGTGCAACATTTCTCTTAACAGATTTTTTTCACCACATAATCAAGATGATTTTGAAAATTATTCTGCTCATTACTCTAAAGGAATAATCCTTGATACTGCACAGCAACCAGACAAATGCTGTGGTGCTTCTCCTACCCAACCTGTGTAAATGAGGCTAGGGTGGAGAGGGATATTTATATGGGATGTTGCACTTTGGCTTCAGGTTAAAGCTAAACCAAACTTCTCATGTTCTCTATGGTCTTCCTTAGGAACCAGGCTTCCTGACTGCCTTTGAATACAGTGAAAAACGGAAGATGGTATTTCATATTACCACTGGGAGCCAGGAATTTGAGTAAGCTGATCTCTACTTAAATCCCCCCTTAGTCCCACTTTTTTCTTTTTTTTCACTAACCATATTTATTGTTTCTAGTGAGACACAGAAATATAAAGGAACAAATACTCAGCTAGGACACATAGGTTACCTTGCATTTGGAACTAGTGCTGGCTTAAAGCTGCCTGCATCATTAAGCAACAAAACCAGCTCCTTATCTGAGGGGAAACTGGACTTGGTACAGCCATTCTAAATAATCAGAAGTTTGCATCCAGAAATCCCAAGCCTATCACCATTATTTTAATCTATTCAAAGCAACCTGCAGGTCTCAGGTTGAAACTGTGAGTCTTCAAGACCTTGCTTTAGATATTTTTATGGAATGTTGTATTTTCGAAGGTATTTTCTCCCTTCTTTCCAGTAATAATTTATATAGATCTTTCACTTGCACATAGAAAGGAACATTGAGACCAAGTTGAATCTTTATGAACTAGTGATCATTTAGTGTTCTGCACTTAATGCATCAAGTGAGGGGTTTTGGGGCAGAAATAACTTTTCTCAAAGTAGCAAGAATTTCTCTGTTTTACTTTCCTCTTGTGAATTTAACTATATAATAATTCTCTCCCTTTCTTTAGTAAACTTCTGGGTGGTGGGATTGAAAGCATGGCAATCACTGAGGCCTTTGGAGGTGAGGAAAACACGTTAAATGAGTATCACTGAACAAAGAATTGCAACTTAGTTCAGGTTTTAAATCAAGCTCTCTTCTAAGAAATGGATCAAGTTGTGGTCATGAGTACTTGCATGACTGTAAGAAGAAGGAATTCACTTCTCTTACTGTTTTCCCATTTTTTCCCCTTCATTTGCTTGCAGAATAAGTTTGAGCTGAGTAATCATCAGACCTGAGACATGACATCATTAACACTAACGTGTCCCACAGGAAAGATTTCCTGGAAGCAGTCTCTGTTCCTTTCCAGTAACAAAACTGCCACGAAAGGCATTTTATTTATGCACACACAGGATACATTGCATTTTATGTAAGATTTTGAAATTACAATTAAGCTACTATTATCGTAAATTTTATCAGCTAGTGATTAACACTCTGGTAATAATAAAGAGTTTGTAAACCACAATATTCTTTAGAAAAGATGAACTGCAGACTGACATGGCTTGATATAATGCGGTTAATGAACTCAAAAGCTTCTCCTTGATCATTTTACTGAAAATGAAACTGGGCCAGGTCAGTGGAATCAACCACTTCTTGCCACCCCCACACCTCAATTAACACTTCTCCACAGATGCCATGTGGTATTTGACTTCTACAGAGAAAAGAAAAAAAAGTTCCCAGCAGTCAAGTATGATAATGTGAAAGCATTTCAGAGTTTGCTTTTTATGTGACACATTTCTACTGCATGGAATATGATCTGTAAATTGGGATTAAATGATGTTAAAAGGTAGAGATAGAGATGAATTTTGTAATTAAGGGTGTTTCTCACTGCAGTAACTCCTGAATCTGGCAAACTCAGAAAAAGAAACCCTGACCTTTTTGTTTTCTTTTGGTCTTTTTCTTTATTTAACAGAATTCCGGACAGGCAAAACCCAGCTATCACACACCCTTTGTGGTAGGTGCACTGCCTTAAAACAGGGAACAGTTTCTTCCCAGTATATTTACAACTATACCAGAATTAAACACAAATCAGAATCTTTTATCTCTAGAAATCCAGTGAAACAGACCTGGTGACTCTTACCTCCACTAATAATTACTTTTTATTATTGCTCATATCAATGTAAGTTTTGCCACAAGGAGAGAGAAGATTCTTTTTTTTTTTTTTTTCTGGATAAAAGAAAGCTCAGCAGAGACCTCATAGCAACCTTCCAGCACCTGAAGGGGCTACAGGAAAACTGGGGAGGGACTTTTTACAAGGGCATGTAGTGATATGACATAGGGTAATGGATTAAAACTGGAAGAGGGGAGATTTAGATTAGAAATTCTGCATTATGAGGGTGGTGAGACACTGGAACAGGTTGTCCAGGGTAGTTGTGGATGCCCTATCTCTTGAAGTGTTCAAGGCCAGGTTGGATGGGGCTTGGAGCAACCTGGTCTAGTGGGAGGTGTCCCTGCCCATGCAGGGGGGTTGGAACTAGATGGATTTTAAGGTCCCTTCCAACCCAAACCATTCATGGTTCTATGTTTCTAAGATAATAGACTGTCTTAGAGAAACCAGTGAAATGCCACCATTTGGAAAAGCTAAGCACAAATATGGGTTACAGGTAGACAGAAGCATTGTCCAGAAAAGGGCACAGGCAGGATTCTTTCTCAACAGCTCTTTTAATTTCCTGGTTTCAAGGGGTTCTGCTGAACATGACATTCTGAAAGGGCACTGAAAGGATACTACCGGCTGACAGTAACCGGATAAACAAAGATTTTGGCAGTCACTGTATTCAGCAGTGCCAAATACAGCAGGACTCTGATTTCCCAGTGATATCTCTCAATGTATAAATGGTAGTAAATAATAACTAATCTAACTCTTAATCTTGCTGGAATATAGTTACCAGACACTGGATAGGCAAATATTCTTTTAAATGAACCCTATATTGTAAAGGGAATTGTGGCACCTTCTGGAAAAATAAGGCCTCTTCCATTTAGTACAGTAATGGTCAGCAGAGTCATATCCTTTTGTATGGGTGATTACAACTGAATGAATGATTTTAGCTTATTCACTTCAGAGGGACTAAACCTGTGCAATCAATGACTATTGACATATCAGGAACAATTCATACCCAAAGAATTTTTGATCATATGAATTACAATTTGGAAAAAAAACCCCTAGTAAATCTATAGCATTCATTTGGGCAGAGGATTAGGAGGATGCTTTGTGCCCAAGAACCTCTTAATAATATCCTTACCTATTTTCAATAGAACACATACAGATTTAGTGGTGGTACTGAGTAATACACAATTCTGACACCACTCATTTAATCTCATTTGATCCCCAATTGAGAAAAGTGGCTTGAGTTTCTTCTCAACCTGGCATTAAGACTTGATTTTCACATCAGTTAAAACTGGTGGTTCTCTGTGTTATGGATCAGCAGTCATAATGCATTAAAAATAATTACAGAGGAGCAAGACAGTATTTTTCCTGCTTTTTCATTTTCATCTTCTATGATTCACTGTAGTGACAGCTCAGCTTCCAGGACCAAATGGATATACAGGTGGAAAGATTATCTTCATTGATACTGAAAACACTTTGTATCTTTTGGACTGTTGAAAGCTACAGGTAGGATGAGCTGGAGAGACAGTTCCTTTTGTTATAAGCAAGGAGGAGGTTCCAGATAACTTTATATGTGTAAAACATTACGACCGACATAGAAAGTCTGGAGAACACATTGTGTAGTGGCCCTTTTTTTTTCATAATTTGATGTAATCCAACCTGGAAAAATTAGAGTTAGGATACAGATTTTAACTGTTTGGGGTTTTTTGTTTTGGTTTGGTTTTTTTAGATCTAATATGCCTTCTTCATAATGACACAGGTGATAGCAGCTTTTCTATTTACTTCAAGAGAAACTCATCTAAGTACCCAACACTATTTTTAACACTTCGTATCTGTGGTAGACTGTGTATAAATAGGTTTTGCTCACAGCTAAATTCCTAGAGCACAGATATCCATATGTCAAACTCCCCACCTCAAACTCTAAACACAAAACAATCACCATACCCTAAACTATCTTTAGGGTACGTGGGACTGTGTGAAAAGAAAAAGTCAGCCTTCTCTAGGATTAAAAGAAATATCCTTCGTTGTTTTTCCACAGTTCTGTTTTGGAGTGGAGCTTTATTATTTTCAGAGCAGGGTATGTTCAAAGAGAAAATCCTTAACTTTGAACAACGTCAGCCGGCCGGACCGTCTTCGCGACATCGCTGACCGCTTCAGCGTTGACCCCGACGCTGTGCTCGACAACGTGCTCTACGCACGCGCCTACACCAGTAAGACCACTGTTGCAGCCAGCATGATAGCCATGTGGGGTTTTTTTTTTCCTCTAAGGCTCCTGTTTTAACAGTCCTTAGTTTATTAACTGAGACTGCCCACCAAGGATCGTGAAGAATGTTCTGTTGCTAAAAAAAATAAGTGATAAGCTTGCCTCCATTTTCTGCTCCTGCTGTTGTACACCAAGTGGGCTTCCTCAGTGAAGTATTCCAGCTCAGCTGCACTGCATAAACAACAAAGTGCTGCAGATTTTGCTGCAACGTTTAGTGAACTCTGCCATGTACATGGCAAGTGTCACTGAAGCATTTTAGTAAAATGAGCACCAATTAATGTAACCACAAGGACCTCAATACAGGCTAATTCTATAAACGCTGTTGAGAAATTCTCTATGATCTTGTGAATGGAACCTTCTAGGGACAGCTCCAACACACTTGGTCACAGGACATCTAAATGGGACTTTAAGTGTACAATGTAAACATGAACATGTGTTTAATTAAATATCTCTGTGTCATTTAATTCAATACTAAATTCAAAAGTTTATATTGCTTTTAAGTTCTTAACACAGCAACAAAAAAAAAAAGTTGTCTCCATGCTAAGTTTTGATGTGAGGATTTTCACAAAGAAGTTTCAGCAAGTGGAAACTGGAACCTGCAGAAGCACAGGCACTGCTGGTTACTGTAGAGGTAGCTTGTTATTTGGCACTGGGTTTAAAATGGTGGGCAGTGAAAATATAAACAGGGCAGGCATCTAAAGTAGAATTTTAAAATTCAGGCTTTTGTTGCTTCAGGCCCTTTCTGGTCTTAAATTCATTTGGCAACTGTACTTCCCACCAGGTGAACATCAGATGGAACTGCTTGACTACGTCGCAGCCAAGTTCCATGAGGAAGCCGGTATCTTCAAGCTGTTGGTACAAGAGTAGTTTTTTTATATGCTTACTGCTTTCAGAATAGGTTTTCCTGGTTTTTTTCCCCCACTATATTTACTTATCTAGCAAAATTACAATGCAGATCATTGACTCCATAATGGCACTTTTCCGTGTGGATTTCAGTGGTCGTGGAGAGTTGGCTGAACGACAACAGAAACTCGCTCAGATGCTGTCAAGGCTCCAAAAAATATCAGAAGGTAAGGAAACATTGCAAAACCTGGAAAACATAGACAGGAGTTACTGAAACAGTAGTTGCTGGTAGCACAACCACTTCCTAGACCAAGTCTGCTAGCAATCAGGCACTGGCCTGGGAATCTTTCCTCACTTTACACCCATCATTTACCAAAAAGATTCAACTGATAGTACATTATTTCAGGATGATTGATCAAGGTGTCTTTAGAACTATTCAACATGTAGAGTTTTCCTAGGAATGCTCTCAAGAGAAGTCCTAAATGAGAGAATAGGTTGCAGAACTGGACAAATACCCAGTAAGAGAAACCATCTTCTCCAAATTTTGCCAGTTTAAATACATGAGAAACATGAAGAACAGAAAAAAAAGGATGAAGGCAGAGAGAGAGACAAAAAAGCTGGGCCCATTGCCATGTTCCCAGTACTTTGCAATGCTCCGAGGGATCATGACAGGATGAATAGGATCCCTCCTCTTTGGAATGTCTCAGAAATGTTGATGAGGAATGAGTACATGTTTTTGTTGTTGTTGTTTTTCCACGCAGTAAATAAATATATAAATAAAATACTGACAAAGGGAGGGAGAGTGGGCTAGGGGCAGGGAGCCAAGAGAGATGGGAACTGAGAAAGACTTGTTCAGTGAATTCTGAAAAGTGCTTATTTT
Organism: Chaetura pelagica; assembly: GCF_000747805.2. Lineage (NCBI taxonomy): Eukaryota > Metazoa > Chordata > Aves > Apodiformes > Apodidae > Chaetura > Chaetura pelagica. The sequence goes on along the minus strand of NW_009951793.1, from coordinate 306,510 downwards.
TTTTGGCATAAGTATTACAGCCAAAGTCACAGGAGCAAATTTAGGCTGTCTCCTGATTAACTCCAGCCATCAGACATAAAGAATATTTGCTTCCCTTTGTTTTGAAATTTGAAGTGCTTCAGCACCAGCCTTGCTTTTACCATGGCTGGCAAAATATTTTGAAATTCTGATTGGATGCAGTCCATCTTCTTTGCATTCTATTGCAGAATATAATGTGGCTGTGTTTGTGACCAACCAGATGACTGCTGATCCAGGAGCAACTATGACGTAAGACACCTTTTCTCATTCTCTTTTCAAAAATTTAATCTCAGTTGTATCACATAGATAACAGAGATGAGAGTTGAGACTGTATGGAACAAGAGGCAGGGAAATAAAGGTCCAGATTGGTCATCAGCCCCCCTAGTATGATGAATCATTCATGGATGACACCTACAGGTTTTTCTCAGTTTTTATAATGAGTTTTTTTATGTTTACCTGCTGCCTGGCAGGATGGCTTCTTTCACTGTGGCTTAAATGAAGAGAAGAAGCCATAAAAAGTATGGGGAAAGCACCCTGTTTTCTTTTGGAGCAGCTTATATTTGAAACTTAAGGTGTTTACTTCCTGAGCCTCTTGAATTTAATGAGAGGAATATTATGGCAGCACTGAGCATTTGAACATCCGATCTTGAGGTAAGTGTGTTAAAAGTCCTTTTAATGATCTATTTACCTATTTATTATTAATCACTGAGTTCTATGCACCTTGTCTGGCAGTTAATAACAGTATTAACCTATGGAATTTGCACAGTGAATTAGGACAATTTTCTTGCTAACTTAGCTTTCAGGCAGACCCAAAAAAGCCCATTGGGGGCCACATCCTTGCTCATGCTTCAACTACCAGGATCAGCTTGAGGAAAGGGAGAGGGGAGCTGCGTATTGCAAAGATATATGACAGGTAAATCACCTTTCCTTCACAGGGAAGAAGCTGTGTTATGAGCATCCATAAGGTAGCAAAGTTCATGGTACTGAAACTTCACAGCTTGACAGCCAATTCATAGTTTAACTAACCACGTTTCTGGATGGTAGGCTAAGAGAAAATCTGACAGGACAAACTAATTAAGAGAGTTAAAAGTTGCATACATTAAATTATATAATCTTTGATCATAAATCCCACTAGATGCTCATCTCTTAAAGAAGACCATCAAGTAGTTTGGTAAGACTCGTGATATCATGGCAGGAAAATTCCAGAGCTGTTAAATTACTAAGATTTGCTTACACAATTAGTAACACTTTACCTGCTATGCTGTGGCTGACACAAGTCATTAAAAGTCGCACTAGCGGAACTGCATGGAGAGACCAAGTGTTTCAAACTAAGAAACTGAAATCAGAGTTTGCAGACAGCACCTTTCCTTCTCCTGCACCTTCTCCATTCCCCTCCCATGTGTTCATCATCTTCCAAGAGGTGGATTTCACATTTTCTGGTCTCAGTAGTACTGGTCACATTCTACAGTTTGCACACAGGTATAAAGATGTGGAGCCATTCCAGGTTGTTTACACTTAAAACATTTTGGGGGCTGTTTCACAACTGAGTTTAACCTGGGGAAACACACAAGTTGTTTCTTTTATTTTTTTTTCCCTTCCAGTCCTGAGATGCCTGAAAATGAAGCCACATTTGCAATAACTGCTGGAGGGATTGGGGATGCCAAAGAATAGACAGAAAAAAGGATATAACTGTTCAGCTGAAAACCACCTGAGCAGTTGGGATGAAGGTTTGTGCAAGGTCACCAGCTGCCTGGCTGCATTTCTATCTGTTGGGAACCATTTGAGTTATTTTTTGGGAGAACACTGGGATGAACTCTCTACAGTTCAGTTTTATTGATCTTAACAGAATTTGGTTCATTTAGCATCTTCATTTTTCAGTTGAACTTTCAGCAGACAAAGATTTAAAAAATAAGCTTGTGAATTGTTCAAAGAATCCTCGTCCTACATTTTATGAAAGTCAAAGCTGTCCTTTTACATGAGATTGGTGTACTCTTTTTTAGTTTATTTCAAAGACAGTTTCTATGTGGTAGAATTGTGCAAAATGGAACAGAATTGGAATAAACTCAGCTATAAAATTGGCAGAAATAGATAGAAAAGGCAGTAAAAGGAGCACTTCATGGAATCTCATGTACCATAGAACAACAGCTACCTAAAACGTATTTTTTTAGGCATTTTTATTTTGACTAGGTAGTTTTGTATTTTTATTTAGCATTTTCTGTTTCTTGGATTGAATCTTTTAAAACTGTTCTTACTGAAGTTAAAAAATAAAGATTGTTAATTAGAACAGCACTCCTCTCATGTTTGGGTGTTTTGGATAAAAACCCCGCTCGCAATAACCTCACTGACCAGTCATGAGAGAAATAAACTGGAAGCTGACATTTTAAAACCTTTATCTAGTCCTCTAAAGAAACAAACTTTACATAATTGCCTTTCCAGCCTCAGAATATAGACAGAATATTAAAGGTTATTATTATTAAATAATATTCAATATTAAAAAGCAACAGAAGAAAACAAAACAAAACAAACAAACAACCACCAGTGGCTAAAGAGGGGAGAAAGGCTGAAACTGGTACTTAGACTGAGGGAATGGGCACTTAAGACTCAGCTTGTCTGCAGGCCAGTCAGCGCAGGCATGGCTCCAAACTGGGAACATGGGAGATAGAAGCTGGGAGTAAAGACAGAAATATGGGATTACAGGACCAACTACTAGTTCAGATTGCATTACCTCAAATGCTCATGGAATTGCTTGTTTCAAAAGAAACTAACCAATTTATACATTAGAGGCTTTAAAGGAAGGCCTTTCTTTGTCCTCTTAAAGTCTGGTTAGAGAGCTTGTTGTCAGAGATAAGAATGTTTTCATTTTGATTCACTAATGCAGGTAAGAGAACATGAAGTAAAAAGGCAGTGATGACCAGAAATTAATCCAAGAAAAGCCTGACACTGTAGCCAGGGTTTACCTTGTGGCAGACCCAGGGAGTCTGCCTTCCTTGAGTGGTATCTTAACAAACTTTGATATTTTTCCTGAGATAAAGCACTGTTTTCACAGTGAAGAGAGGTCTAAAAAGACAAAGGCAGCGAGGTTGGCTGATTGGAGACTGCCAGGAATTAAGGGGGTTAACCCTTGTCATTTTATGTAGAAACTAGTTATTTGCATATGCCAGACTTCCCCACAGCAAGCAGTTGTATCTCATGGCCAAGTATCTGACTCCCACCAGTTTAGAAAGGCCCAAGTTTCTTCCAATATTTTATTTTAAACACCAAGATTGCTTTTTGCTCTCTCATATATTCCATACAATACACACAGCAAGCGAAATTAAAACTGTAAATAATCAGGGTCTGCTCCCAGGCTACGTTATTTGTTTCAAGGGTCTGAAAGCGGAGGGGATTCACTTTTTCATCTGCCAGTATAACTGATTTCTGGTAACCTGGGAGCCCTGAAAGCACTGCTGATGGTAACTGTGGCCTGGGACAAGCCTTCATGGGTGTGGCTGGTCTTCCACGGGTTGCCCACCAGACACAGGGCACCCACTGGACGAGGCTTCCAGCACCAGGATGGACTGACTGGCTACAGGGCCGGTGCATGCTCAAAGTGTAGGCACAGCACTGGGAAACTTAATTACCTCATGGCTTATTTTACCTTTTGTTATGAGCTGTTCGTTGATTTGGGGCTCACAACACTAGCAGGCCATAAACACGGTTCAAGTCATTTGTTCCACCGCTTGCAATAATGCCACAGTGAGCGAAAGGACGACTCCGTTTACTTTCTGGAGAGGCGGCCACGAACCTCCCGCAGCTGAGGAGGGGGTGCGTAGGGGGGTTTGCTGGCACGGCCCCCGCTGCAGCCCCTCAGCCCTTTTCCCGCGGCCTCCCGCCCCGCAGGCCGACACAAGCATCGTGGCTGCT
>NW_009951793.1:302038-302486 GCF_000747805.2 Chaetura pelagica | reverse complement strand
GGCCAGCGGGCGCGCAGGAGAAAGGCCGTATTCTCCAAAGACGACTACGCCGCAAAGCTCACGTAACCCCCCAGGCCTGCCCGCACAAGCCGCGGAGGAATGTTACGCAAACCGCACAGGCTCCGCTCGCCCTACGCCAGCCTGAGTTACGCAACTCGCGTACGCCGCGGCCTAGGTTCCCCCTGCCGCCCAGAAGGGGCTACGGGGTCGACTCCTTGCGTAGCGGACTTTGAGGAATAGGGAGAGCGTTACTCTCCTCCCTCTTTTCGTCACGCAGGGACCCGACTGGAGCAGAGACCGCTGCGCAGCTTCCGCAGCCTGCCTGCCTGCCGTCCGGAGCCGTACTTCGCCGAGCGCGCTTAAGGCGTAGTTGGCTTCCGAGAATAGGCGCAGGCATTTTCCAGGCCCGCGGTTTGCGCAGCGCCGGGCCGTCCGTAACGTAAGTGCG
>NW_009951793.1:288578-300966 GCF_000747805.2 Chaetura pelagica | reverse complement strand
GGTTGTTGGCCGTGGCGAGGCCGGGTGGATGTGGTCTGGGGGCAGTGGGTGGGAGGTCTTCTCTCCCGCCTGGAGGGCCTGGTGGGAGGAAGGTCGGGGAGGAGTCCTGGGGACGAGGAAGGGGCACGTTCAGTTGGCGGTATTGGGGGAGCTTTTTCTCGGAAAAAAAAAAATCTTGGGGCGGGGGGGAACTGGAGGCTTTATTAGTAGGGTTTTGGCAGCAAGGGGTGGTGGTGTGTTGTTGTGTTTATTCCCCAATTTATTTGGCTTTTTGTCGTTCATATGTGTGTGCCTTGCTTGCAATTCTAAGGCCTGCCTTTTGCTTTCTCCCCTTGCTCTTAATTTATTTTCTGCCAGCCCTCTTCTTCTTTATGCTATTCCCCCCTTTCTGCCCCTCCCCGCAAGCCACGAAGGACTCGGTGGCCCTGGCAAGAGTGGCTGGACACTGCCCTTCTGGTTGTCATTGCTCCTTCTGAACTTACTAGAAAAATGGCAGTGGTGAAAGAGGCTTCTCGGTTGCACTCCCAGGCTTATCGTGAGAGGAAATGAGATTGAAAGCTGCTGCCCGTGCAGGGAACTTGCATACTCGAGAGGGTGATTTCAGTAAACATGGCCTTGGATATGCCTACGTAGCAGTCAAACAGGAGTTGTTAACTTGTCTGTGTGGCATTGCAGAGGCCTGGTGGTGCTTAATACTCTTGATTCTGCCATTTAAAGGAAGCTTGGCTCAGAAAAGGTTTTTGCAGGTTTTGTTGGGGTTTTTTTTGTTTTTATTCTTCTGAGGATGGCAGCAATAAATACGATAGCGTTATAGTATATAACTAGTTTGAGACTCGAGTTTTCTAAGGGTTGAAAGTAATGAAACGTTCATCCCAGGCCTTTTTAAAGAGAAAGTTAGAACTAAGTTAGGAGAGTGGCATTTTCTATCCTTTACATCACGCATACTTTGACCTCCATTCTCAAGGGTTAACAGTAAACATACCGTGCAGATTCTGTTACTCTTAGTACGGCAGATTAGGTCTGTTAACCAGTCTTCCCTTTTAATTTTATTTTTTTCCCTTGTTTGCCTTCCCTGCTGCGAGATTCAGGAATATTTTGTTTCTATGTTGCAATGCAACATTTAGTTTCTGGTTGTGTGTGGAGAGAGATAGTTGTATCCTTGCTTTATCTTACACCCACATACCACACTCTGAAATTAAAAGATACTTTAATTTTTTTTTCAGAGGATTCTGGTGTTTTTCCAATATGAGATTTACAGCTCAGTTTAGCATCAGGACACTGGAATAAAAGCCTTGGCAAGGCTGAGGTAGTTCAGACCCAGCTGTTTTTGGACTTTAGTGAGTGATTTAGTATGCAGGTTTATACATAGTTACTTAAAAGAACACTGTCCAAAGCACTGGCGCAACACTTGAGGTGCCTTAAAATTAGTGTAATTTTTTTTGTGTAAAGACTTTTATTATAGTCAGATACTTCTCTTAAATCAGGGGTTTTGCATAAAAGGAGTGCCTCCATGCTCCTTTGTGAAGTATTTTGACATTTGCATGGGAAATTGTTTTCTTGGCAAAAACTATTCTACTGGAAGCTTTAATGCATTAGGATTCAGTTTGTTATTCACATCTATTTAAGGGGTGAAAATATTTATAACAACTAATACCCATCATACTTCATAAATAACTTGTAAAACCCAGCACACTGGTTAGGTGCCATTTAAAAGTTTGTCATCTTCTCAGGGCTGATTCTTTCATAGGGTAAACAAATAGAGGCTTTCTGTTTTCCCTCTGTTAGGAATGAGTAGTACATAACTGCTTAGAATGTAAAGTTGTGCTCTTTTTCCTCTGGAATTTAACGAGTTCACTCTGTTCTGTCCCAGAAATGATGGCCCAGTAGTATTTGAGAAGCACATTTTGAGTCAGTCTGAATATTCACTTGAAAAGAGAACTGTTGGCAAATCAGAGGAACAATCCTGGATTTAAATCAGTTTAACTGAAATTGGAATCTCATTTTACTTGTAATCTGAATGTAAAGGGTCAGTTACTACCAGCTCAACAGATAAACAGAGGCAGTATCTGAGGACTGCTGCAGGGCTCACTTCTTTTAGGTCGCATACAGCCATATTGTGTGTAAGAATGGAGAACTGGAACTATGTAATTTCTGTGTAAAATACATCAGTTTTTCCTTCTGGTTGTCTATGGTGCAAATATTCTTAGTACCCAGCTATTCAAGTGTCCAGTATTGCAATCGGTTCCTCCATGTGTATCCTTTTGTAAGGAAACTCATTGCCCCTTTGAACCTCCAGTGACTTCAGCATGAGTATGGGTTTTGTTTTAACTCTTTGGATACAGAAATAGTTGTCCTTTTGACCTCAAGTTCGCATGATCAGTAGCAGACATTTTCAGTAAAGCAGAATGTCCTTATAAGTGAAAATCTATACTACTTTTTTACACTTTGTCATGAAAGAAAATGTTATGTTTAAATTAATTTTTGAAACTGTTTCACAGTCTTCACATATAACAAAAATTACTGATTATGCAGGCTGTTTGAGGGATATGATAGACATACAGATGGGAAAATAAGGGATATTTATAGGAGATGGGAGAGGTTTAATGGAACAGTTACAACAAAGCAAACATTTTAAAACTTACAATTTAACCATAAAACTGCTAAGTATCTGCTGTACTTAGCTTTTCCAACAATGTAGTTGCTTTTTCCTATTAATATGTTGATTTGCGATCTTTTTTTTATTAATCAGTGTCATTGTCGTTTCCATTGGGAAGTGATTTAAAGAGGAAATGTCGTTAATGTCTGGATGGACAGTCTTGTACAGAAATGTATTTCAGATCTTAATTTTCTACCACACACACAAACTCCCAAGTTACTAGTGTAACTAGTTTTCTTATTTACTGGAGTGTTTGGGTAAGGTGCAGACACTTTGTATTTGCTGTCTAAATAAAAGTCTTGTTTTAAACAACCATTTCTCATTAATTCATGTTTAGAAAAAGGTGTAGCTTTATTAACCAAAACCTGAATTAGGACAAAATTTGAGCTAGTTGCCTTTGGAAAAGTACCTTCTGTTTCTGTGATATGAATGAGGAGCTGTAACCTTTTTTGTGGAATTTAAAAATACATAATTTGTAATTTTTACAGCTAATAATAATTTTATGCCACTCAAAAGCTCATGTTTTGTCTAATGCATTAACTAGTCATTATAATTAGTTCTTAACCTTCTTAAGTGCATTCAGTTAACTGGGTGAGGAAAACCTATGTGAGAGAGAAAGGTAGTAACTTCTGAGTAGACCTGCTAGTTAAGAAATTTCTAGCAGAATAAACAGCTTTTTACTCTTGAATCTTCAAAAGCATTTGAGAGGAGATGATTTTCCCCACGTACTTTTTTGATGGTTTGTGGGAGTTTTTGGGGTTTTTTTGTTTGGGTTTTTTATCCCATTAAACTCTAGTTTAAAAAAAAAAAAAATTTTTAAAAATTGCTTTGATTTCAGAATTGCAGACTAATTTGCAGCATTGGCTGAACTTGTTTCCTTTCACTTCTTCACTCTTGTTTTCTTTTGAGACATACTGCTTGATAAGAAAGCAGAGAAGACATAGCAATAGCAATTTTTGTGTGCAGCTAATCTTGCGAGAGATACAAGGAACTTAGAGATTTTCCTCTTCCCTTTCATGTAACCATGTTTTAAGTGCACTATCAGTTTTAAGAAAAGTGCTGTAGCTGTACCCACAGCATTCTCCAGAGGGAAGGAACCTTGTAGTAGAAACCTGGAAACAGGAGCTTTAAAGCATCGACTTACAAATAGCCATACTGGAAGGAAAATTTGAAGTGGTTTTGGGTAGAGAACTGACTTAGAGCAGATTTATGTTATTTCAAGAAACTGCGTGCCATCATAGTTGGGGGGGAGGGGTGTGACGTTTGCTTAAGCATTGTGCTCTTGTGTCAACTTGGGGAAAAAGGAGTGGAAAATGCTTATAAAACTTACATATTCCAGAGTAACTAAATATTCTTTTTTATAACTAGCATTGACTTTACCAGGTTTGGAGCAAGTCGTGGAGGTCCTCTTCCTCCAAAGAAATTTGGTAATCCAGGGGAACGTCTACGTAAGAAAAAATGGGATTTAAATGAGCTGCCCAAGTTTGAGAAGAATTTTTACGTGGAACATCCGGAAGTGGCCAGGCTTACTCCAGTAAGTTTTCAGATTTTGTCTGTTCATTTTGCCTACAAGAGAAAATGTCACAAGTGGAAAATCTTGTCTAGGAAGTCTGGGGCAGTATGTAACAAGGAACTCGCTCTTCATGAAGCTTGTTTGGTATATGTGTATTCTGCAGGATACCAGTCCTAGTTGCCTTCAATATTTAACATTGGCAAAGGTGATACAACTGTTTCTATACAAGATACTTTTCCTTTGGTCATTAATAATTCATTATCATAATGCTTGTCTGGTATAGCTATTTTGTCAATGTAGGTAGACTTGGAGGGCTTGAGAATTACAGTACTGAGAAGGCCCTGAAAGAGCTTAAAATAATGAACTAAAAGTGGCAGAAATAGGAGAAACGTTTGAAAGAGGATTTTATCATAATAATAATTTAGGGTGGAAGAGGCCACCTCTAGTCTAATCCTCTGTTCAGAGCAGAGTAACCTACAAAACTACAGCAGGTTTCTTAGTGCCTTGCCCTTTCAAGTTTGAATATCCCCAGGAATGGGGACAGTTTATATCATCTCTGGGTGACTCTCAAGGCTTAATGTTTCTCACTGTATTTGCTGCTCCTAATAATTATTTTAAAATCTTCTCTATAGCAACCAATCGCGAGTTGAAAGTAGCAGTTAAATCCTGCTGTCTGTCCTTTCTTGCCCAAGCTAAACAAATCCAGCATTCCCAGTCTTTCTTCGTACTGCCTGTACTCCAGCCTCAAACTTTCTCCCCATAATTGGACATGCCTTGTTAAAACAATGCCCTTCTTAAACTGGGGGCTCAAAACTGGACGCAGTACTTTGTGTTTACTCTGTAGATACAGTAATTTCACCTTCTTACCCAACTTGAGTCTAGTATTTTTTTCCCTCTTTAATGTATTTTTATATTTAGAAATTAATATATTTCATTCTTAACGCAAGGAAATAAACTATTCTTATCCAGTTACATAGACTCCTAGATTTTTGGTGGGATATTAATATTTATACGGCACAAAGGAATTGCAGGAGACATTGGCTTTTTAAAGAAACAACAACTTGAACGGAAGCACAGTTAGCGTTAGCTGATGAATCTGTCTCTACCTTAGCCATCTAAAAGGATTTTCACATTTTTCCCAAAAGTTTATTTTTTTTTTACCTTTTCATTCAAGCACAAAATATTCTCACAAATAGTAAATTTATTGCTTTAGGTGAACTGCATGTTTGGTATTGAAGGGTATCTTCTTGTTGAGTTTTAATGAGCATTAGAATAAGGACGTGAATTGTGGAAGCATATCGCAAAGTGCAGTGGGACTTGCAGGATAACACAGACAAAAATAGAGCACTTTTTCTAATCCTAAAATGAGGCGTATGTAGATAGATGTTTCAAAGATATTTTAAGAAGTTCCATTATTAAAAAAAAATTACGAGGTCTTAGGGTATGATTATGATATTGCCTGGACTTCTTTCATACAGAAAAAAGTACTGCTCCAAAAAAGATTCCAAACAACATTCTGAGTTGCTAGTTGTCTAGCAAGAGCTCTGTATTTAACCATCTCTGGAATCTGTTAATTGAAGGAGGACTGTCCTGCCTCCTGCTTGTTTGTAGCATATTAGGACCTATTTATTTTGCTGAGTTCTTAGCACTGTCACATAAAACTAATTTCTTACCCGATTCTCTGTTTCTAATCACTTTTGAAGCTGTTGGTGATTTTTGGCCTCTGGAAGAAGAGTAGAATTCTTAAAAATACTACATTAATACACTTAATTAAAAAGGTCTGGTTAGAAAAAGAGACATGATATTAGCCCTTCTAGACTACATAGAAATCTCATACCTTTGAATATTGTGGAAGCTATGTGCTAGCTCAGTCTCGAGACAAAATTCATAGGAAAGCAGTCCTTTTCAGATTTCTGTATAAATTCAGTTCTTTAACAAAGCTGTTATCCAGAGGTGTGAAGTGAGTTAATGGCTAGAAATGTGCACTCTGAAGTCCCTGCTGACACTTGGCATTTGTCTTAGTTTTGTTTTTGGTTTTTTTTATACATAAATAGTACGAAGTTGAAGAACTGCGAAGAAAGAAAGAGATCACTATTCGAGGAATGGAGGGCTGTCCCAAGCCTGTGTTTGCCTTCCACCAGTGTAGCTTTCCACGTAAGTGTTTTGGTATTTTTAAGATAATGAGGATTACTCAGAAACAGTTATTGTTTAGGCCTGTTCTGTTTTGTAGAAGATCTGAAGCCTTGGTCATCCTTTAATTATTTTTTTTCATGTCTTAAATTCCTAGAGTACGTGATGGATGCTCTGATGGACCAGAACTTTACAGAACCCACTCCAATTCAGTGCCAAGGCTTTCCACTAGCCCTCAGTGGCCGTGATATGGTGGGCATTGCACAGACTGGCTCTGGGAAAACACTAGCAGTATGTGTTCTTTTTACCTTTTATTTATTCTAGTTGCGTTGCAGAAGTTACCCTTGGGTACTTGTTAGTAGTTTTTGGGCTTATCCGTGCTACAAGCAGGAAGTGAGATGGTTATATGTTGCAGAAGCTTGCTTTATTGCATTGTGGATGAGCCTTAAGTCTCATCTAGCCTGTCTTATTCACAGGCATGTGTTTTGAGAGTGTCTTTCTTTTTGGATTCTTAGTCACTTTTCTTGGTCTTTGCTTACATTGTGGTTTATAAAACAGTAGGTGCTCTTTAGTATATTTGTTTTATTAAATACGCAAGTAAAAATAAAGAATGGTTGAGTCTTCAATGTATGCATTAGTTTCACCTGCAGTGGTAAGAAGGAATTTTATCCTTTATGAAAACAATTTATTAGAGCCAAGATTGCACCATTCTACTAACTTAAACTCCAAATTTAAATGAGCCTTCCTTTCAGAGGTGCTGAGCTCTGTGTCAAAGCAGATACGTTTGGTCAGCAGCTCTGAGAAGTCTTCTGTTCTTTTGGATAAATGCAAGTATCTGTTTTTGCAGAAAGCAGGGACTTTCTTACTGTTTCTCACATCATGGATTGGCTTTTTGAAGTGATGTTAGGCTAAGTGGTCTCTTGCTGTGATCCAGTTGTCACGGCAGGAGGTCATTGGCATTGAATATTGATGTCCTGTGTCTTGACTTAAAGTTCTTCTGTTTTAGTACTTGCTGCCTGCAATTGTTCACATCAACCACCAGCCATATTTGGAGAGAGGAGATGGCCCAATTGTAAGTGCTTGACGATTCTTTTTGTGTGTATGGCATGGCATCATTAATGAGATGTGTACTTTATTTAATTGGTTTATCAGAATACTAAGTAGAGAAATGTTTACTATTACAATATGAACATCCCACTCAGTAGTTGAAATTCTACTTAAATTTTATTTAAATGCTTTAGCTAATAAAGAGCAGATGGTCCAGCTTTGCTGATGGTATCTGTGTGTAGCCTATAATTTAGGGATGTGTGTGCAGCTTGGCTGTCCTTAATCGATTCCTTTTGCAGTGCCTGGTTTTAGCACCAACTAGAGAGTTGGCCCAGCAAGTGCAGCAAGTGGCTGATGATTATGGCAAGTGTTCAAGACTGAAGAGTACCTGCATATATGGAGGAGCACCCAAAGGTCCCCAAATCAGAGATCTAGAAAGAGGTAATTTTAAAATAGCTGCAGCTTTTGGAGGAGGTGTTACTGTAAAATTTCCGTAAAGGGAAAATTATCTTCTTAAAATCTTCTTGGAAGGGGCTGTGTGTGAATGAGTGACTTGTCTCTCCAGTTTCAGTGATAGTTCATGAAGTAGTTGGCATCTTTGTTACAGAGGTACTTACTTGGATATTAGATTTCCTTTCTATTTTCATTTTGAACTTTCCAGTTGTGAAGATTATCAGGACATAGGAAGGAGAAAAGGAAACTTACCAGAAAGAGAACAGGTTTATTTTGAGGAAATGCAGTAGCACCAAATGTAAGAAATTATTTTTCTTAAGCCAGATTTCAAGTTTTCTGCCTAGGGATTTTCAAATAATCAAACTTAATTTCTGAATACATAGAAACAGCTTTAGACAGTGGCATTTGTTTGGGTTTTTTTATTATTCTTAGGCACTAATCTCCATTTCTGTTCATGTACCCTGTAACATTCTGTAGCTGCCTTTTGTACATAGCAAGGGCCTAGAGTTGAGAATGTTGAGGAACCATGGTTCTAGAGCAACCACTGTAACACAGTAGTGCTCAAGTGACCTAACCTTCACATCAAAGGCTAGTTACACATAATTGCAAATGCAGGAATGTACTGGTGGCTTTCATCTTCAGTAGATAAAAAAAATAATCGATAGAATTATGTGAGAAGATGTAAGAAGTATTATCAAGGTAAGCTTATATATGCAGATTTACTCAAGAAATCAGAATATTTTACTTAATGCTGCAAGTTGTAGAGTCATTATTGAAAACTGAGGGATAGAGACATGCATGGTAGAAGGCTGTGGGATAGCTCTGTTCTTGAAAATGGCAGTGTGTTCTGATTCAAGAGTAGCATCTTCAGTGGAAGAATCAAAGGTTACATGAAGCGACTTGGGAGGATCAGCTCAGCGAGTTTTTGTCTGCCTTTCTGAAGTGCTGTAAAATGTGTTCCGCTTATGAAAACTTCTTGTTTAGAGCACGTGGGCAGGTTCAGTGCTTTCAGTCCTTTCATTTGTTACTGTCTTTGGATAATTGTTCAGTATTTTGTACAGCGAAGATTGTTGAATAGATAGAAAACATTTTTATTTATTTTTCTGAGTTGTGATCTTTGGGGTATTTAGTGAATTTACTTAGGAAAAGTGCATCATTAACAACAGAAATTGCAGTTTATTCAGACTCCTGGCCCAATTAGAAATTCTTCCATGACCTCTATAGAAACTAGAAGTATGTCCAGCTTTATCAGCTCTGAGGAGTCCAGGTTGACACAAAAACATATGGGTTCCCACAAAATACTCTGCATTGTGTAAATGCAATATAGAGAATGCAGTTGGGATTTTGCTCTTTTTCAGCCACCTGCTTCTCTAAACTTACCTTCTTTGGACATTTCAATGACACTGAAGGACTCACCTGTAAGATTTGGGAATTGTTGAAAAACAGTCCTTCCATTTGAAGGATGTATAAATTGCCATACCTGAAAATAGTTTATTAATATGCATGCAGGATGGTTGTCTGTCAGTGTTGGTGCATAACTTAAAGCCCATGTCTATAGCAAGAGTAGCATTTTGTGTTTGAATTAACATGGGGTGTTTAGTTGGAGGTCACTCTTGTTTTTCTAGAGAGCTCTCTAGACTGCATAGTTCTGTATGAAGATGGGTCAGGCTTGAGTAGAAGCTTATTTCTGATTTTTGGACAGCTCTTCCCCAGTGGTTTCTGTCAATAAACTTTGAGCTTCTGCATTTTATTTATTATTCTGATGGCACTGTAACAGTAATTTCAGAATGGAAAAAAATCTTAAAAGAAACTAGGCCTTCTACTGAAATGACTCAATCTTGGGTACGAATGAGGGTGGTGCTTTTTATTTTTTTTTAAAAAAAAACCAATTTGCTCCTGAAGGTGATTCATGCTGACTAAAAATATCAATTGACATTCAAATGAAGTGTCTTACTCGTTTTCTTCATTCTGTTTTGAAGGTGTGGAGATCTGCATTGCTACACCGGGTCGCTTGATTGACTTCCTTGAGGCAGGAAAGACCAACCTTCGTCGATGTACGTACCTGGTGCTGGATGAAGCAGACAGGATGTTGGACATGGGATTTGAACCCCAAATTCGTAAGATTGTTGATCAGATAAGGGTGCGTTAACCTTCTAAAAGAAGAGCCTTGTTGTTTTCCCATTCAAAGTCCGGTACCTTAAATAAGTCTGTTTTCCCTCATTCTTAGCCTGACAGACAGACTCTGATGTGGAGTGCCACCTGGCCAAAAGAAGTGCGCCAGCTTGCCGAGGACTTTCTGCAGGACTATGTTCAGATCAATGTGGGAAACTTGGAGCTGAGTGCCAACCACAATATCCTACAGATAGTGGATGTATGCATGGAAAGCGAGAAAGACCATAAGTAAGCTGATTTCCTCCCTTTTCACTTTTTTTGGTTGTACTTAAAAAATCTATATTGCTTTGTAAGCCAGATACAAAGTCCAAATACTGAAGTCACTTGTACTATTACTTAGTTTTGTGGTGTTAGAAAGTAAATAGGTCCTGTAATTAGCTAATCTATTGTGTATATTTTAACCATGCTGAGGAGCAGCAGACCTGATACTGACTGATATATGTTGTTTATGTTCTCAATGAAAATTGAGTGAGTGCTCCTATATTCTTGTGTATGTGGTTATACATCTTAGCTCTCATGTCTATTTTAGACTGATACAACTGATGGAGGAGATCATGGCAGAGAAGGAAAACAAGACTATCATCTTTGTGGAAACAAAGAGGCGATGTGATGATCTCACTCGAAGGATGCGCAGAGATGGGTGATTAGCTTCCCCCCTCCTTCCCCTTGTTTCTGGTGGGAAACAGAAATTGTAATCAGAAGCAGTGAGGCTTAAGTGTTCATGATGCTTCTGTCGGGAATGCTTTCCCTGCTCTTTCCTTGGCTGAATTCAGTCTCAGTTTTCCAGAAGGTTCCAGTCCATGAAAATATGAAAGCAAGAAGAGAGTAGTTGTGATTTGGGCAGCTTTTAGTGTATCAGAATACTGATACACTGGTTGGAACTGTATCAGTAAAGGAATTGGGATTTGGCTTTGATGGCTACTTATGTAAGTAGAGGGTTTAACATGCCAGAAGCAAACCAGTATACTTGCTAGGTTGGTGCAGGCCAGAGGAGGACAGGGAATAAAACATTTCTCAAGTCTCTTTTTTTGGTTGCCTTTTTTACTGAAATGCCAATAAAGCTTCCTGTTGCCTTTAATGTATGTACTTTCTGTCTGTACTAATATGCATCTCTCTTTGGCAGTTGGCCAGCTATGTGTATCCATGGAGACAAGAGTCAGCCGGAAAGAGATTGGGTGCTTAATGGTGAGTCCATCTCTGAGGGTAGAGTAACTTGGGCTGCTGTACATAATTTACCGAGAGATGCTTTTCTCCAGTTGTCTTTTTGTCCCTACCAATAGGTACTGGTAATTTCAGTACTTGATTTTTTTTTTTCTATTTTTTTTTTCTATTTATTTTTTTTCAAGAACACAATGGAAAAAATAGCTTAACCCAGAGAGCTGGATTTTTAAAATAGTTGACACATTATGTCTTGACTTGCTGGGGTTTCTGAAATTGACCCGTCTTACCTAGATTCTAGAATATGAGCATTTAGTAAATCAGGTTCAGGTAACTTACATTTTTGAAAAATCTTAATTTCATAGCATGCTTTGTTTTACAGAGTTTCGTTCTGGAAAGGCTCCTATCCTCATTGCTACCGACGTTGCATCTCGTGGGCTAGGTTTGTACACATAGACCACTCTTGCCTACTGCTGCATATTTTTCTTCTTTGGACTGAAATATGTTTTATTTAAAAAAAAAAATTCAAAGCGTGATTTTCCCCCACATGTGAAATACGTTTTTTAACATTAATCTTTTTTTTTTCTTTCATATTCAAAGTCTCTTCCTGCTCCTAATGAACAGGCTTTGGTCTGCAGCAAGGCCTAGGCATGACCAATCGATCGCCAAGAGGGAGAAGAGACGTCCAATTATGCAACCCAACCCTTCCACCACACTCACTTCTTCCCCAAATTCAGCTTTTGTTGCTGGATGATAGGGGTGGATTGCTCTCAGTTCAGAGCGTGTCAGTTAAAAGCTCAAGTAGGAAGTTGTGGGAGAGCATTTCAACAGCAAATAGCTAATATTCTCCCTGTATGACACACCAGAGATTTGAATGTACCAAGCCCAGTGTACACACGTTTACCCCACAGATGTATTGACATCTGAGCAAGCACTGCTCCAGATCCTTGGTCTTGACATGTAACCTTCCCTCCTCTGTGTTCCTTCTAGGTAGGACCACTGAGATTATAAATGGCCTTGAGCACTGTGGTACCCACATGTGTAATTGAATCCAAATGGCACAGCTCTATTCTGGTAGTATGAACACTATCTGTCTGGATACATCAGTTGTGCCCCCTTTTTTAATAAGCATATTTGGATTGTGAAACACTTGGTGTGCTGAGCACAGTCCTTATACATCTGCCCACTCTAGAAGAGGAGGATGACTTCTGAAGTGCTCAGAGTTTAATAATGGACACTGAATATTGCCCCCCCCCCCC
>NW_009951793.1:283506-288274 GCF_000747805.2 Chaetura pelagica | reverse complement strand
CAACGTGATTATCTCCCCCCCCCCCCCCCCAATTTTGATAGAGGATAAACTGCTTGGGGGTTGATGTCTCATTGTAGTAAATTCCAGACAAAAAATTACTGTGAGTCATTGCAAATAAGCTCAGAAAAATGTCTAGCTGTTAATACTTCCATTGTCTGAGCTCTTCTTTCTTATGCTGAAAGGGTGGCTGTGCTGTGCATCATATGGTCACTTTAATACAGGCAGACCATTACTAGACTTGGCAGCCTTGTTCACACAACCTTCACCCCTCCTTCCCCTCCCCCCTCAAAAAAACATCCAACACTTCCTCAGAGAGGTGATTATATGGACTTCAGTCTCTGCCCTCTAGGGTCATGTCTGGACCTGTGCAGTTAGAACTTGGGCCTGTTGGGAGAAGGGACTGAGGCCTGAAACCAGTTTGTATGAAAGAGAGCTGCTTTCTCTAGCAGCATTTTTTAAACAGGCTTGCTATGTGCTGGTAGCTTCTTTGTGCATCTTGCCTAGACATTTAAAACAGCCTCACCCCCCTCAAAAAAGCACTCCCCAAAAACTACTCAATTGGATAACACTTCAGAAAACAGTCTCCCCACTTCCCATCCTCCACTTCACCTCAGCTAAGGGGGAAAGGTACCAGAGTCTGTTTCTTGTTACTGAACAACATCTCTGCTTGTTTTGGGGCCCTGAGTTTGCTGCTTCTTAAAGTAAGTCACTTAACTGGCAAACTTCTGGACGACTTCCTCCAAGATCCTGGAAAGTGAAGGCTTCTACCTAAATAACATAAAACAGGGGCGCGCGCCTTTTGGCTGAGTCACCAGGGCTTTCCCTCTTCCTAATGGAACATTGGTTTCAAAAAAGCTGTTTCCAGGTAAGTTTCTGAGTCCCGTAATGACTTCTTTGTGATAATTCCCTGGAGTGAGGTCCTCTCTCTGCACTGATTTTTTTTTTTTTTTACTTAATTTTTTTGTTCAGTTTATTAAACTAAAAACATTGAATTTGTTTTGTTTTGTTTTCTTTAACAGAAGCTCTGATATCAGTTGCAGATCATTCTCAGTGCAGGGGTGGGGGCACATTTACATTGATGATCTAAACAGCTCTCTAGACTAGCATGTTTGCTAGTTTATATCTCCTGATTAATAACCAGAGACTGTCATGCCATAGGGTATTCTGATGGTCTGACAAAGGGAATGTTCCCAGGTAGCTGTTAAAAATGATGTGCAGTTTCAATTCTTGATCCTGCTATACTATCTTCTAAAAGCACAGGAAGATTGTGAGTGTGTGTTTCGGAGCATGCTAGACTGGAGAAGCAGAGTCTTGTACTTGCTCTGGTCTTTCTTCAGCAAGCTGCGTGCTCTCCCAGGACCACGTTCTAGTCTGGAAAACACCCTTGTATTTTCCCATTCCTGTCTTCCCATTCTTCTCACTCCTCCCCAGTCAAGTCAGTTCCTTCTGCATTGGTAGCTGCAGTTCCTGTGCTTTCTGCCGGGAAAGCACGTCCTTCAGGCCTCTGGTAATTCGAATCGCTTTGCTACTGATGGATGTGCAAAACGGGACTGACTGAGGATCATGTAGCCTGCAGCTTATCAAACTAGTTACGCCTTGGCTGTGAAGATGCCATCTGTCACATGTACTCCTCTTTACTTCACTTTCCCCTTTTAAAAAAAACCTGTTGCATCAAGGACCCTAGCTGGAGACTCGCGCAGCCCCCTGTGAAACCTGCCTTCTCACTCCCTTTTTTTGGTGTGATTCAGGACTTTGGAGTCAGCAAAGACTGAGGAGCCCCCTCTTTGCTGTAATAAGAAACAGACATAAAGTTCCCCTCTTGCCACTACGACCCTCTTGTTTTTATTTTTCCTACAACCCCTTTGAAATTGATGCAGTCTGGGCAATAGATGCAGTCTGACCCTTTGGATGTACTTTTTGTATCTTTGTTTTTTTTTTGACAATTGCCCCTAAGAACCCCAAATAGGGGACAAAAAAAGCGTTGGAGGACCTGAAACTTTTACCTGAGCCCAGGTTCTCCGGCGCTTCACAACCAAATGGGGCAACAGAGAAGCGTCTAAGCCAGTTCACAGAGCGAGCGTGTGTGGGGACTTCTCGCTGCCATGGACCCTTGATGCATGCTCCCCGCGCTCCAGTGGTCCCGTGTCAGAGGGCGGAGTTTTCGAAAGGAGGCCGCCAAAAATAAAAGGCAAAGAGACGGGATCGGCTGCAGCGGTTTCCCACAGGAGGAGGGAGTGTGCAT
The DNA here is from genome assembly GCF_000747805.2 of Chaetura pelagica. Lineage (NCBI taxonomy): Eukaryota > Metazoa > Chordata > Aves > Apodiformes > Apodidae > Chaetura > Chaetura pelagica. The sequence continues at coordinate 286,032 of NW_009951793.1, read as the reverse complement.
CGGTCTGGTAACAAACAGAGAATGTTTCTCTCTTTAAAACAAAACAAACGAAACAAAAAAAAAAAAGGAAAGGAAATCACAAAAATCTGTGTTTTATCTAGGATATTTTCAGAATATTCTTCTTAAAATGCAGATTTAAAAAAAATTTTTTTTTGAGCTGTCAGGATACTTGTAATACCATGCTTTTTAAAGTATTGTATACTATAGCAAATAGGTGCTTTTGGTACTTGAGGTGCTTTCACTGCAGCATTACACTAACATTTACTTTGTTTCTGTCCCTGAAGTTCATGAAATCTGACTTTCCAAAAGGCATGCAGTTCTGATCTCCTAAATTTTAATACTTTGTACACAGAGCAGTTTTGGTCACTTAATTTCCTGCTTCCATCTGACCCTGGAAGTAGGGAATTGTTAATGGAATTCAGTATTGTCCAAATTATGAAAGCTTGCCAAAACGGGGCAGAACAACACGGTGAAATGTTAGTGCAAGTGCATTCTGGTGGTAACTACAAAGCTGAGTTAAGATACTCTAGGTCTGGGTAATTTTTAATGACTTGACATAATAATACTAATGTAATTGGAGTGTCTTAAGCTTTAGGCTAGGGAAAGTAGTTCACGGTATTTTATCAGGCCTGTAAAGTAAATATTTTTAAGATTGCCTTTTATTTCATGTTACCAACTGGAAGGTAAGTGATCTCATTACTGTTTTTATTTGTTAGACTTCTCCTAAAAGAGTAGAAGCTTAACTGTAGCAGTTCTGCCCTCCCTCCACCCAAGTTTGCTCTGTCTGGTGGCATTTTCACTTTCCACATTGTGGTTTTAAAAACAAAAAACAAACAAGTTCATTTAGTTCATTCACAAACATCAATGTCTTTGACATGCAAAGACAGAGAAATGCATGCTGGGGAGGATGAGTTTGAGTGCAGGGCAGAACTGCTTTAAAATTACCGCCGCATTTCAGGAGACTGATCTTTCTTCCTGATGATCGTAAATTTGAGTCTTCTACTCTTTTTGGGATGAGTCTTGTCTTGTATTTATTCCATGCAATTACTAACTTTTTTTTTTTCTTATTACTGTCATCTGCATTCGTGCTCCCCACCTTTCGTTGGCACGTCCTCTCTTCTTCTCCCCTTTCCTCAACCCCACCCCTTCACTGTGCTTCGCACCTGGGCACTTCACAAGACGTGGAAGATGTTAAATTTGTGATAAACTACGACTATCCGAACAGCTCTGAAGATTATGTGCACCGTATTGGCCGTACCGCTCGTAGTACCAACAAAGGTACTGCCTACACCTTCTTCACTCCAGGAAACCTGAAACAAGCCAGGGAGCTTATCAAAGTGTTGGAAGAAGCCAATCAAGCCATCAATCCAAAACTGATGCAGCTCGTGGACCACCGAGGAGGAGGAGGTGGTGGTGGAGGTAAAAGCGCATGGGAAAAGGGCTACCCAGGGAAAAGATTCCTCATTTTGAGGGAGGGAAGAATAGGGGAAGGTAGGGAAGTAGGAAGCACAAGTCTAGAGTAACAGACAATTAGTAATGAAGCTGGTTCGTACCTGAGATCTCAACATGTTACACACTGTACTGTTTTTGTCCGGAAAAGATGTAGGCTGCTGTTTTACCTTAGCTGTAAGGTAAATTGCCAAGATAAAACAGGTAAAAAGGTAAAAAATGCTCAGGCCCTCACAGCTGATTTCACTTGAGTTAATTAACTAGTTGCATCTCCTACCTGAGCACAGGCATGTGTGTGCATGCATGTGAGAGACTGAAATCAGTAAAGAGATAACGCTGACTTTACCTTCAGGGACTGAGACTGTTTTTTCCTTGTGTTCCCTGAAGGAATAATAAGTTTTGTTTTATTTTCACCTCAGTCCTGAAATTCTGCTCTTTGTCCCCAAGCACATACATTCAGAACTCTTTTTGAACTTCATATTTGCACCTTGAACAAAATGAAGAGGTGTATGCACAGCATTCAGGAAAGCTGTAGTCAGTCGAAAAAACTTGCTCCTTGTGGTCAACATTGTGGATGTAGAAGGGGGGAAAAGGGTGGCGTAATTGTACCAGAGTTCATTGTTTAAGACTTGTTCATGGTACTAAATCTTAATGTATCCATCGCCAGGAGGTCGCTCTCGTTACCGAACGAGCAGTTCAGTAAACAACCCTAACCTGATGTACCAGGAGGAGTGTGACAGGAGGCTCCGGGGAGTGAAAGAGGGCCGGAGAGACTCAGGTGGCTTCAGAGACCGTGATCGTGGTGACAGTTTTGCCAACGGAGCCAACAAGACCTATGGCAGTGCCTATGGGAGCCCAAATTCTGCTTTTGGGGCAGCACAGAGCCAGTATGGTTACGCTCAAGGGAGCTATGGAGCAGCTGCCTATGGCACGAGTGGCTATGGCACTGCAGAGTACAGTGCGAGTAGCTATGGTGCCAGCACCACAGCTGCCACGGCTGGGAGAACCTCACAGAGCACTACCCAACAGCAGTATGCAGGGATGGTGGGGCGCTCGGGCCAGCAGCCACAGCCGCAC
>NW_009951793.1:273809-283150 GCF_000747805.2 Chaetura pelagica | reverse complement strand
CACACGCAAATGAGACCACTTGCTGGTGACCAGTGTAGACCTCTTGCATTTAAAGGAACCTTTTGCTTTCCCATTGTGATGTCTCTCTCATGCAGGTTAGACTTAGAATTCACCATTAAAATCCCTTGAGCCTATCAAAAATGGCCCCCAGTCCACATTACTGACCCTGTCCTCTTTTTTCTTTTTTCTTTTTTTTTAAGATATATATATAGTTGACTGGAAAAAAATATTTTTTGTCTTGCATGTTGAGGAAATTGGAAATTTTATTTTCTCTAAAAGAAACAAGTGTAAGGCAGATAGGTCCCAGCTCGATTATCTTGGTGTCCAAGGTTTGTCTGAGGGGAGGAAGTTTCTATTCTGTTAACATGTTAACTTAATTTCAGGAAGTGTCAAGAGAGATGGGAAACCGGGGAGCTAAAAAGCACTTCATTAAAAATGATAAATGCAAGGGAGCAATGCTCACTTCTCCTAATCTTAATTTTTTATTAATAGCTCACTATTCTTGCTTGTAATCTATTGTAGGTAACTTTCTATAGGAAAACTCTGCTCATTTGTCTGGGCTGAGCGGTGTTCAGAGTAACGCCCCAGGTACATTGTTGTTTTCTTCATCTTCTGGTACCTACAGCCTGCAGTAGGAAAGTTGGAAATAAAACCCCAGTGTCAGAGACCAAACCTATCAATACCTGAAACCCAGATTGTCACCATAGGTACCACTGCTGTGATGTTTAGCCAAGTAAGTTATTTCTCTACAATTGTTAAATTGCAGTATTGCCAATGCATGGAGGCTGGTTACCCTTAAAATTAAGTTTCTGCTCTCAAATTCCTATTGCTTGAGAGAAGTCTTAATTTGAGAGTGCAGAAACAAAGCAGAACTGAGATGATGAAGAGCATACCTTCATGAACAAACCACCTCTTGCCATGGAGAATGTTCTGAATGCCGCTGTGCTGAATAAAATGTGACTATAGAGTTTTCCACACTTCAAATTTATAAAGTTTGAATAGGGTGGGCTGGAAGGGAGGGCAAAGGGAGGAAGGGAGGAGGAGGAGGAGGAGATTACCTGGAATCTCCTTTTCATGAGGTAAGCGGTGAGCTGGTTAGTTCATCTTGATTCTGAAGCTTTGTTTCTTTTTGTACTTTGCTCTGATTATTGCTTTTCCTGGCTTTTGAGTGCGTTTCCCTGTTCCACTGGTCCCTTTGAGCAGAGCTCTTGCAGGTAGGTAGCATTTTAGAAAATGTTAGAGAAGAGTGAAATTTTTAGTAAATACGTAAATAAAACTGGTTTATTTTACTGGCTAAGGTGGGTGTGAGGGGGGGGTTCCGCTTTAGTGTAAAGCATGTTCACTTGTTATTTCTAATACCAGACGGTTCAGAGACAGTAGATTATAAAAGGAGTTGGCTGCTCTTGGTCTGATAATATGACAAAAGAAAGGATACATTTCCTGGTTTGTGAGGCATCATCGTTGCATTACGAGACTTCAGGCTTTTGGGTTTTTTCTGTTGGTGTTCTTGCATATGGATGAACAAGGCAGCCCACTCCTTCTATAGCAGAGTGGTACTTATTATAGCCCAGGGAAAGCGCTTGCTTATGCAGAAATTATTTCTTTTTACATTTAATTTCTTCCCAGAGTAAAATTTTTTGGGATAAATGCACTTTTTTTTTGGTGCAGTACACAGGTAGGTTGCTGACAGAGGGAAAAGGGAGAGATCTTCCATAACCTTGGTTCCCTTGTCCCATCTTGTAATTCCAGTGCTTGGGCAGAAAGTTTGTGTTAAGTGAAAGCCAGAAACATGTTGTTTATCCAGGCACTGACTGATTTGTCTTTAACCTCCCTTGCAAGCAAGTGTAGGGTGTTGGGTTTTTTTGTTTTGTTTTGTTTTAATTTGTGACTTCAATGCAGAAATGTGTTTGAGGGGTGTAGGGGTAGGACATCTCACTGACTGGCTTTAAAGAGGGTCTCTGGACCGCCAAAGCTGCCTTATAGTCTGCTATAGCTTTCACTTGTTTTGGGAGGGACTTGTGCACGCATAACACATCTGTGCCAAGTCTTGCAGTGCTTTATTGCCATTGAGGTCAGCTGAAGTCCAGGGGCTCAGCTCAGTTCAGAGTGTTAACTAGACTGTTCAGTGCATAAATGCACCATGGCATGTGCTGCCTTTGTCCCACCTGGTGCTCACTGATCTGTTCCACATACCAACTGGTGGGTCCTTGTTGATAAAGCATTAGCATGTAGTATTGTTTGCCTTGTTTTCAGTCTGTAAAAGTTTGTGGGAGTGTCACATGAGTAGGGTGTCTCCTCCCCTCCCACTTCCTGAAGCAATTTACTGTTTGGACTTCTCTGAACAATGGAAGGGTTTAGTGGCTTTGTGTGGGATCAGCATCTCATTTCACACACCTGCTGGTCTCTGAACACATTCCTGTTGTATTAATGAAGACTTGAATTGAGAGATTCATAGATCTGTGGTGTTCAGACACAGGAGCTATGTTACTATTCTTAGTTTGTAAATTGTCCTTTTGATACCATCTTGTTTTCTTTTGTAGGTATAAATAAAAACACTGTTGTCAATAAATTGTGAACTTGGTCTTTATTTTTTGAGTGTGAAACCATCTTTGCCCTTGTTCTTCCCAGTTCTGTTAAAAAAAGTAAAATTCAAGGAGCTGGAAACAGCTGCTGGCAACCCACTGAATTTTAGCTGAAATGATCCCTGTTTGTAGAATATGAGGAACTGTCGCCAAAAGTGAGTGTGTGAGGGGGCTGTTTGAATGCCTGTGGAATTGGAAGGTTCATGTCATTCAAAAGGAGTGTATTTTTCCTGAACTTTACAGGACTTGTAACATTACAGATGGGAGTCAAGCAGAGTTCACTTTCAGGAGGATGTTAGTTTGTACAGAGTTAAAGTAGCAGCTTATAGTGTCTTCTTTGTTAGATGTGGTCTTTGTATGTTATCATACTTGTTAATACCATGTTCCCTTTGCCGTAGGCACTCGGGAAAGGACCTCAGGACTAAAGGTAGTGACAGTTTCCCTTACACTCTTGTGCTGCCTCAGATCAAGGTAGAGGCATGTTTTGGAGGTTGATGCTGGGAAGAGCCAGGAGAGAATAATTTGCACTACTTGAGTATTGGCCAGCACTACTAGCACCAAAATCAAGTAAGAAAAAAACAATGTGGGTTGTTGTTTTTTTTTAAAGGGAAAGTCTCATATGGATAAAAAGCATATCAGCTTTCCAGGCCTCATTGTCTTCCTGGCACTGGAGCAAAACTTGGCTGAGCCATCCGTTAGTCAGGGCCAGGAAAGGAAAGCTGTGGTGAAGAGCTTCATCTTTTCAATTTCTTGCATTGTCTGTGGAAATGTCTTCAAACAGGCATGGGAAGACTTAGCTTCTTTCCTTTTAGGACTGTGCAAAGAGAAAGAGAAGGTGATGAAGGAACTCTGGGGAATTCTCATTGTTTCAATGACTGTTTTTTTCCAAAATTGCTTTTTAAATAGCAATACATTTAAAACGTTTGCAAATGGCAATTAAATTAGGGCTCTTGGGTGGGCCTTCTTGGGCATCTTTTGTGTGCCACTGTAGGCTGGTAGGAATGGAGCTGAGCTGCCTTCAGGTGACGTGGCTGCTTGTCCCCAGGTAGGACTCTCTGCTAAGAGCTCCAGAGAACCCTGCTCATTGTGCTAGGAGCATCTAGGAGAATTTGGCAAGAAGGGAATCCAGAGAAAAGGGAAGAAGTTCATGATAATTGATGGGAGGCAATTACTAAAAAATAGTTTCTAAGGAGGAAAACTCCAAAACCTATTAATTCTCTTTATGCTAAAGGAAAGGTTATTTTTTCCTCCTCCATGGTTACTCTTGCTCATGCATGAGTAACCTCCTAATTTCTCCATTTTTTCTTGGTGATGTAGTATGAAGTCTGCTTTCCCCCTTTTAATGGAGAATGTGACCTAACTAAGTAATTATGGCCAGACCCCCCAGCACGCACCCCATCTCATCTGATCTGGAAGCTGGGATAGGAGGCCTCATGGAAATACTAGGGACATGTTGGCTCAGATGAGGTGGATGGAGAACTGGCTGCCCTGGCCACATAGTGGTCAGTGGTGTGAAGTCCAGCTGGTGGCTTGGTACTGGTGGTGTACCAGTTAGGAAGTGGGACCAGTGCTGCTCAAGGTTTTTGGTGCTATAGGGAAGGGCAGAGTGCACGCTCAGTGATTTGCTGATGATGCACAGCAGAGGGGATTGTCTGATAGACCAGAGTGGGGTCAGAGAGACACTGACAGGCTGGAGAAATGGGCTGATGGAGACCTTATGGAGGTCAGCAAAGGGAAATGGCACATCCCGCCCCTGCAGTGGAACAACTGTGCATCAGAATGTGCTTTGGGCAGCTGAGCTGGAAAGCAGCTTGGCAAAGAGGGCCCTGGGTGTGTTGGTGTGCACCAAGTTGAACATGAGCCACTGATGGGCCCCTGTGGCAGAGAATGCAAACAGCCTCCTGAGCTACATAATCCGGGTTGAGGAAGATGGTTCTTCCTCACTACTCAGCCCTGGGGTAGACACAGCTGGAGCAAGGATGGGACTGGCTCTGGGCTCTCAATACAGGAGATGGGGACATATTGGAGCATGTCCAGGTAGACCATGAGGATGCATCGTTAACGGACTAGAGCACCCCATGTAAGGGCACGAGATCACAAGCTGATAATGCTCAGCCTGGAGAAAGCTGAGGGGGATCTTCTCCATGTGCATAAATGCCTGTTGGGGGGAGGAAAGGAGAAAGAGCCAGACTCTGCTCAGTGATGGGGCAAGGAGCAATGGGAAATTCTGCATAAACATAAGGAAAAAAAAAACCTTTACAGTGAGGATGGACACTGGCACAGGTTGCCCAGAAGGGGCTCTGGTGCTTCTGTCCTGGAGATCCTCAAAACCTGACTGGACATCCTGCTCTAGGTGACCCTGCTCTGAGCAGGGGAGTAGATAGATGATCTCAAGTTGCTCCCAGCCACAGCCATTCTGTGAAATGCAAGCTTTTGAGAACTGAAAGCTTCCTTGGAATATCTATAAGGTCCTTTCATTAAACAGAAGGGAGCTTATCTAAGTCTGAAAACAAGATCAAGGGGAGTTGTGTTCTATAAAAATCTCTTTAGAATGCTTTGGTAGAGGTTCTGAAGTCTTACTAAATACATCTCTTTATGTAACACATTTTTGCTTTTTTTGCAGCATGGCTGCCCTTTTGTCTGAGCTCTTCTGTGTTAGAAATGTTTTGAAAAGTTTTGTTGTTTTGTGGTGTATTTTCTTCAAGACTGTAAGAGAGCTGCAACCTGCTATAATATTGCTGGTTTTCATAAATGGCTGCAAAGCATTTGCATATGGTTAGTCACCTTTCCTCTCCCATGATCCTGAACATTTGTGAGACAATTCTGTTCCTGCTGTGATGTCTCAGGGACAAGTCTCTTTTCTTCTGCCTCTTGTATCATCTACATTTTGCAGTTTTATTACTAGCAATGCGAGACTGAAAGCTAGCAGTTGGGGTTTTTTTCCTCCCCCCTTTTGTTCCACCATCCACAGCTACAAAGGGTATGGATTTCTCACAAAATGCAGGACATGAATTGAGAGGGGCTAAAATGGGAATTAGTTAACAAAAAAACCCCAACAAAACCAATTGATGTGGAACACCTTGATGGCGGTTTTACAAAGTACTTTTCTGGCTACAAAAATGTTTCAATGACAGAAGGAAGTCTTCATCTGCCCAGGCCAGCCACCTGCTTAGTGCTCCTGTCACCTCTCTACCGGCAGGTATATTGCATGGAGCTACCAAAGATCCATCCCCCAAGGCATCAAATGCAGGCCGTCACTACTGCTTTTGGCAGACTATTTTGGGAATGTGAAGAAGGAAGAAAATATTTGTTCGCTCAGCTAGATCTCATCAAATTCCATCCTCCTCAACAGAAAAGCCTTTTAAAGTGTACTTCAGCCTCAGCAAACCATGGCGTGTTCTACCAGATTTCATGCCCTCGATGCCCTTGCTAGCTCTGACGTGGCTCTTTGCTAAAGCACAGCACTGAAATGGAAGGGGCATCTGATTTGGGGGAGAAGAAAGGGGTGTCATGTCTGTGCAGATGCCCATCTTCCTACAGAATTGGTTCTTGGGAATGTTACATCATGTCCATCAAAATAAAAAAGTAGGCTTAATATCTCCATGTATCTGCAGTTGCTCTCTCAGGTACATTGTCAGCCTACAGCTGGTTTCCCACCTTCCCCTTCTACCCCCCTGAAGGTCTTTTGCATTACTTATAATCTTTAAAAATGTATATAGAATTGAATAAACCTCAACTGTTAACTTCCCAAGCTGGGATTATACCAGGCTTAGCTCTGATGTAACTTCTGCTTTGTTTCACATGCCCGTCTAGAGCCTCTTGAACAGAGATGTCCACTTGCATTCCATAGGTGCATTTTAAACAGTGTAGTTTAAAACGTGCATCACAAATACAGCAAAGAATAAAGCCACATACAATTAGCACGTAGCAAGCTGCAGCTCCACCATATGTTGCAAGAGTGAATGAAATTTTGGATTTATACCAACCCCCCTTTACCTACCTTTGGTAACATAGAGGTAGAAGAAGTCACAGTAGAAGATGGTTTGTACCACTCCAGAAACTACAGCAATCTGGTCGTAGAAGTTCTCCGTATAGTAGCGCCAGACCCAGTTGGCAATGTAGAGAGCGCGGTAGAGGCCCAGGAAGAAAAGGTAGTGTGTGGTGATGGTCTCTGCTTCCCCTGTCTTGCTGATCATGAAGAGCTGAGGAAGGATAGCCACGGACTCCAGGTAGATGGAGAAGGTCCAGAGTATCTGTGAGATGCAAAATGAAGGCAGTGGAGAGTCTGGTGTTGGTTAATACATGTCAAGAGCCAAAGCTTTTGTTTGACAGAGCACTGAGTGGGATGAGCAGGGCTGCTGGAGTTGGGGAAAACAAGCCTGCTGTGCTGGGACTGAGAGATCACTGAGCTGCTCTATAGAAGGTATGGTCTTCAAGGCCTGTCAACCTTGCCTTTCCTGCCTGCTTTTGTTGCTAAAAAAACTCAACAATTCAATATGTTGCTTGCACTGCTGCATAGTGCCAGGCTGCTGCTTCCCCTCCCCTTTCCTCCCTCAGGTGTTCCTTACCTCCAAGGGCGTGAAGCTGTGGTTTTCCAGGAATGACAGGCCTGTGACAGGGACCAGCAGGAACTCGAGGCGAAAGGAGTCATTCTCGCTGTCAAATGTTTTCCGGAATTTCACGTAGATCATGTACACAGTGACGTAGGCACATATCAAAAAAATGACCTGGGGGAGGGAAGGGAGATGGCAAGACCTTACCTGAAATCACACTTTCTGTGCTTGAAGACAGGCCAGCTTTGCCAAAGTCAAGATCTTTCAACCTGGTTCTGGTTGGGCTGTGCCAGGATGAGATAGCGGTGACTGCTTTTTCTGTGCTGGCTTCTGGAGATACTCCAGCAGTCAACTAGAGATTGCCCCACCATGAGGATCACACTTGCTTGAGCCCTCTAGGGCTCTGTGTGAAGAGGTTGGCTTGCTGGCATCCATCTGGACACCCTATGGACGCCATTATGTTGATTTGTAATATCTTGTTCTGGTTTTGGTGGTACTAAATGTGGCAGGTCCAGCTTGCTCACTTGACTGTGGTGAGGGGTCATTTTGGTCAATGGAGGGCCAGTGTTACCAAAGTAAGGACCCTTATCCACCTCTCCTGTGTATAGCTACCGGTAGCACTAATGATCCATAGCTGAAAAACTTACAGACCATGTACCCTTGCTTCCCTGAGAAGCTTCAGCAAGCTGAGTGGAACCTCTGCTCCCACACTGCCTTCTCCTTACCTTCATCACCGTGTTATAGACAGAGATGAAGGTGGTGAACAGGTCCAGGTAGCGGGTTGTGAAGACGAGGGCGAAAAGAATCTGACTCTTCCCAGAGATGCCTGCGTGACAGGGAGAAGAAAGGAAGGTAAGACGGATGAGAGGGGTGGCCCTTAGGATGGTGGTTTCCTCTTACGCCTTCTTTGGGAATGGTTGTATATGTGCATGTTGCTTTGTGAGCCTGGGCTGGTGTGTAGGTGCTGTGGTAGCTCTAGACCAACCCCAGGACTGGCTGGAGTCTCCCAAGTAACAGGGCAGCCTCCTGCTGACACCCCTGAGCCCTCCCTTGGGATATAGGGACTAGCACTGGGTGGGCACATTCACTGCTTTGGCCAGTTCCACCCTTACTGTCATCAAAAATGCCTTTATCTTCCTTCCTTCACCCTCTTTGCCAGCCTGCCTTGCCGGGGGGTTGTGTGATGTGACATCTGCAACACCAGGGAAGAGCAGCAGTACCAGGGACTGGCCTGGGGACTCGGATGGAGCTTAGTCACTGCTGGTGTGGAGCAGCAGACAGACCCACCCATTGCTCTACCTGTGATAATGGCTGCAGTGCTGCAGCTCAGCCCTGAAGTCTCTTGGGGAGGACACCATGAACTCTCAGAAAAATCCTCTTGTGGGAAGCTGCTGTGTTGGTTTCGTACCCCAGGAATGGGGCAGCCTCCGGTATCCGCCTGCCTTCTGGCAGGACATCTGACCTAAAGGAGCTTTCCCTTGAGGTTTTGGTGCCACCACAACTTCTGGCACTCGCTTTCTGCCTCCCTCCAGCCTTCCTGCCCTCCCCTTTGCTTCACCACCCCAATACCAGTGCCTTGCCACATCACATCCTTCCAATGTAGTCCTCTCCTCCCGGCAGGGAGACTTCCTGGAGAAGGATGATTTCCCTCAAGGATCCCACCAGGGAGGCCTGCCAGCTCACATGGGGTATTGCTACCCCTTTCAGCACCCATTTCACTCGCACCCCTTGCTGAGCCACCCTCCAGAAAAGGCCCCCTTTCTTCCCTGAGGTATGGCAGCACTCACCAGCACAGGACTTGGATTTCTGGATCTTCAGCAGTTTTTACGTCCCCTAGGATGCGGAAGACGTTCATGGTGCCAGGAGGGCTCCTCTGGGGCAAAGGAAATGGGGTACTTTCTGCAGGCAGGGAGGGCAAAGGCACAGAGTTTTTTCACCCCTGAGCTTTGACCAAGCAGACGCTCTCCTCTGGCTCAGCTTTCCTTTTTTCCCCAGTACGGAGCCCTCCTTTCTGGTGGAGAAAAGTTCAGGCTCCCCTCTCCCGTGATCATGAGCGCCTTTCCCCTGCCAGGTGCTCAAGCCAGATCTCTCTTTTGCTTACTTTTCCCTCAAGGTAGATTTTCTCTCTTCCCTCCGCCCCAGGGCCTATCTTGCTCCACTCCAAGCCAAAAGTTGGGGTTTGTCCCCCAGAGAGCCCCGGGCTGCG